>NC_052506.1:12055282-12227782 GCF_014356525.2 Nilaparvata lugens
CATTTGCTCTGGTTTTATTCATATGGGCCATTATGTCAAAGGCACCCAAAACATTGTTGCTGATACACTTTCACGTATTGAAGCTATTAATACAACTCTTGATTATGATTTATTGGTCAAATCTCAAGAAATTGATGAAGATATTAAGAAACTAACGCCAGAGAATTCTTCTCTCTCATTGGGACGTGTACCCATTCCCGGATAACCACTTACTGTGCTCTGTGATGTATGTATCTACAGGGAAACCTCGACCGTTTATTACACAACCTTTTAGACGACAAGTCTTTGACAGCCTCCATAACCTGAGTCATCCCGGACCCAATGCTTCACTCAAGTTAGTCAGCAACAGATTTGTTTGGCCAAACATGAACAAGAACTGTCGAGATTCTGCTCGCGATTGGACTGGATGTCAACGATCAAAAATTACTCGACATGTTCATGCTCCTTGTGGAAATTTTGTGACACCTACAATAAGATTTTCTCATATCCACGTCGATCTGATTGGCCCACTTCCTCCTGCACGATCTTTAAAATATTTCTCAACGGTCACAGATCGTTTTACTCGATGGCCAGAAGTTTATCCACTATCTGACATAACTGCAGAGACAGTGTGTCATGCACTTTTGGATTGCTGGATATCTCGTTTTGGTTTCCCAGAAACTGTGACTACAGATCGCGGGACACAATTCACTTCCAACCTCTTCAACACATTCGCCAAGCTATTTGGGATTCGAAATTATCGAAAAATATTATTTCTTGCTTAGTAAAATATAATTGATTATTTTAAACGAGAATGAACAGTTAATATTACATCAATTAACTTGTATCTATAGAAGGCATTGACAAGACAGAGGATCGATAACGTTGTTCTCCTAGCTTTCTCCACTGCCATTATAACATGGACCTCACTATAGGACGTAATACTTTTTACTATCATACTAGGTTATTTTATTCATCTATAATTTTATGTAGCATCCACAAGAAGTTTAAATAGTTATTTGTGCAACTAGTGCGCAAAGTGACAGTTTGCTGCACCGAAAGAAACGTTTACGCCCGAGCCGTAGGCGAGGGCGGAATGGTTTGTTGAGTGCAGCAGAGGAACTTTGCGCACGTATTTCACATTAAGTTTTTCCTACAGTTACCATTGAATATGAAAAGTGGGTAATTATGGGTAAAATTGCCTGAAATCCATCAAATGTTTTTCTGTGTAATTTTATTATTGATAAAAACCTTAATCCTAAAATCCTAAAGTCCTCGTTGTCCTTGGTTATAATATATAATGAATAATAATTAGCGCGTTGTGCTTCGTTGCACCTCTCTCACTATAGCAGCCCAGTCACTGTTACCAACTTCATTTTGATTTTGCTGCACTGTTGCTCCATATAACCTACTAAGTATTTTGCGTTGCCATGTTGTAAATCTGGAGTGCAGAAAAATTTTTCCCGCACTAGAGCGGAAAAGTGATTCTTTGCGTTCTGTAATCAGTGCAGCAATGGCCACTTTTCAACGTAACTGTAGGAAAAAAATGTTATGGCTATTAATGTTTGTATTGATTTAACGAAACTTCTATAATGAGATAACCTCTCAACTATCAGCATTGATTGATGGGAAGCATGAAATGTTTTTATAAGGAACGCTATTAGGTTGAAGTAAATCTCACTTTATAGTAGAAAACACTCCCTTTTTATCGGATGGGCACGTTAAATTGTCGTTCCCGGCTAAAGTATGACAGTCGTAAGGCCCATTGACGGCTTAAATTGTATATTCAGGCGGTGAGACCTTCCCGGCGCAAGGGACTCCCCACCAACAAGAAACCATACGAATTTACTTTTTTATAATATAGTAGAAAGAATCTGTGGACGTTGCATAAGCCACATCGACATCATACATGGGCGACTGAAAGTGGTCTCTAGACCCTAGTGCTTAGGCCTCACCTTGTCACATTTTTACAATGACATCTTATATAGCCCTTTCAAGCAGTGTTTTCAAATGCGCATTTATAACTATTCTACCCATAAAATAGTCCAAGAAAGCACTTAATTATTGCAAACCAGTTAAAAGCGCATGATTATGTGTAACGCTGCTTAAAAGGATTCTGTATTTACATTCGGTTTACACTTCCAATCCACAATATTCAGAGTACTTAAATCCTTATTTGAATACCGTTTAAGCCAAACTAGCGTTTAAGCTTCTTATTAATTGTCGTTTTTATTTTGGCTTAAACGGTAATTAATTAAGGATTTAAGTACTCTGAATTGAGGATTGAAGTGGAAGTGTAAACCGGAAGTTGCTGGTTGGTTCCAAATTAATATTTTGTGATAGAACCTTAATTGAAAGTAATTTCATTCAATTTCTATCTTATATAAACTTTCATGTGAACTGAAGAACTGTTGATTATTCCGTTATTGTTATTAAAAATATATTAACTGACACTTCTTAACAGAATTTTTGGGGATGTCTCATCAAATCTTGGTCATGTTTCAAGATTTATCTGCGAGACCAGAAATTCATTTTATTTATTCAATCAATGATATAAACTTTCATGTGAACTGAAGAACTGTTGATTATTCCGTTATTGTTATTGATATTAAAAATATATTAACTGACACTTCTTAACTGCATTTTTGGGGATGTCTCATCAAATCTTGGTCATGTTTCAAATCTCAAGATTTATCTGCGAGCCCAGTAATTCATTTTATTTATTCAATCAATGATAATGACTTTATGAACACAATAAAGCATGCCTTTTTAGACCCAGTGACTAAGTCCATACAAAATTAGTTCTGACTTGGAGGGATATGCGGAGCAGAGAAATGGAGGGAGATCAGCCAATTACAGTGATGAATAGAGTCATAGAAAGAAGCGCAGTTGCCAATTTGTTGATTACACTCAGTCGACTCAGTGCTTTCAGAAATGAAACATCGAAAAAAATTAGTAATTGTTAAAATTCATTTCATATCAACAAACTACAATGATTGGAAAATTAAAACAATGATATTCTTGTTCAATCACAAGTGTAGTTCAACTTACAAATAGTTCTTGATTGAACTATAGTCCATACAAAATTGCTTTTGACTTGGAGGAATATGCAGCGAAGAGAAATGGAGGGAGATCAGTCAATTACAGTGATGAATAGAGTCATAGGTAGAAGCGCAGTTGCCAATTTGTCGATTAGACTCAGTCGACTCAGTGCTTTCAGACAGGAAACTTCGTGCGTTTATCATGAGCACTATTGAACACTCAATAGATGAACGCTGGCCGGTTTAGAACGGCAACATCGCGCCGCTATTTCCTTACCTTTCTCTGCCGCGCATGTCTCTCCAAGTAAAAAGTAATAATTACTTTACAAAATGTTTTGTAACTATTAGTACAGTAGAATCTCGAAATAGTACACCCCGTTATACTTCCACGTTATAGTGTTTTTTCTTCAGGCCGTTGAAACGTCTAAGGCCCGGTTGCACAAAAGCGTGTTAAATTTCAACCGTGATTAATTTCACGAGAACCAATCGGAGGAGGCCTTTCTGATAATACGGCTTGTCTGATTGGTTCTCGTGGAATTAATCACGATTAAAATTAAACCGGCTTTTGTGCAACCGGCACTAAGTCATTTATAGCTTTCATCCTTAAGGCTGTGCAAAGGCTAAAAATAAACTTTCTACTGGTGATATTTTTTTAAGTTTCTCGATTTGTATACTATCAAGCTATAAAAATGAAAAAGTTTTCTCAGGAGAACATTTTTTTCCGATCATAACTTTTTGAGATATCAGCGCCTAAAGTTTAAATTTTTGGGACAGAACATTTCAAGTTCGGTAAGAGATAAATCCATGAGATTTAGAGGATAGATTCTTCATGGTATTGTTGATCTAATAAAACAAAACTTTTCTGAAAATATCAATTTTTGAAAAAGTTATTAAATTTACCAAAAATGACCGAAAATAACTCAACTAAAAGTTATTTTTGGTCATTTTAGTAAATTGGATAACTTTTTCAAAAATTGATACTTTCAGAAAATTTTCATTTTATTATATCAACAATACCATGAAGAATCTATTCTCTTAATCTCATGGATTTATCTTTAACGAACTTGAAATGTTCTGTCCCAAAAATTTAAACTTTAGGCGCTCATATCTCAAAAAGTAATTATCGGGAAAAAAATGTTCTCCTAAGAAAACTTTTTCATGTTGATAGCTTGATGATATACAAGTCGAAAAACTTTGAAAAATATCATCAGTAGAAAGTTTATTTTTAGCCTTAATTCAGTACACACCCCGAATTAGTACAGACCTCGTAATAGGGTACCTACATTTTTTTTAACGATCCCTTGAGATGTACCTACTATTTTGAGATGCCACTGTATATTTTTGTTTAACTGAGACTTGTGCTAGTAACAAATCTTTTCATAGCAATTGAATACTGCAATACTGCGATCATATCAATAATAAATTAAGTAGAAAGTGAGAATACAGCCAAAGGAAGAAAAAAATACTGTATGAAAATATAAATTCTTCAATACCTATTAAATGATGTTAATGTAGAATGCATACTGGAAGATATACTGCTAATCTAATGCCCCGCACACACTCATCGATTTTTGTTCGTACGATATTTTGCCGTCATTATGAATTCTATTAGATTAGACGGAACTTGACAAACGTCATCTGTTTGAAATCATCTGTTTAATCTAATAGAATTTATAAGGACGGCAAAATATCGTACGAACAAAAATCGATATGTGTGTGAAGGTCCTTACAATGAATATAAATAAGTTATGCTTTAGAAAATAATAGAAAGTTTTTGATTACCTAGTATTATTTACAACTAGATACATAAATACATGTTTAGATCTTCTACTGTATTTACAATTTACAGAACGTTATACCTTCAAGAGATTCCGAAATAATACCAAAGTTCAACTAGAATTGAAACTTGAAATATTTTCTCACACCTAGAAGTTAAATCTTGCTGAGCACGGGTTAAATGAAAGTTATCACGCCACAAAATCCTAAAAATAAAAAGATACCAGTTTTTGTTGTTACTCCATAGTCAATCACGTGTAATTGATGTAATGACACTCATGTATTTGTCATGATGTATTGATATCTGTTATCATTGGTGGCTTCTGTTTGTTTTTCGTAATCTACCGACTTTCCGTAAGACCATATTGCTTCAGGGCTGAAATGGTGTCGAAGTTCGATAAAGTACAAAGTGAGAGGGAGAATGGTTTCCTGTCTCAGTTCGTTTCCTTGCTTACAGCACTCGATGCCATCCTGAGACGATAATTTGTCAAGTTCTTGCTCAACAATGTTCCTAAAAAAATGAAAATACAATAGTTTTAAAAATCAACAATATCGTAAAACAATATTGAAATGAACTCGTGATTAAACTATAGTCCATACAAAATTACTTTTGACTTGGATGAATATGCAGCGCAGAGAAATGGAGGGAGATCAGCCAATTACAGTGATGAATAGAGTCATAGGTCGAAACTTTCAATTTATTTTTTCTACAACTGCGCGTAAAGAAAGAATTTACATATTCTATTCTCCTCGTAAAACAGCTTATTTCTGAGGAGAATCTACTTTTTCGCTCGCTAACCATCTGCACATGCGCAGTAGATTTTCTTTACGCTCTCAAATCATTCGCGCATGTGCAGAAGAGTTTCTTTACGCTCGCTAATCAGCTGATAAGCAGCTTGCCAAAAGACAACCCACTCTCGGTCAGATCTTAACCTAAAAAGTCGGTAATTGTACCGATTCTACAGCCATGATGGATATCAGTGTAGACAAATTATTATAAACTCCGCCAGATATAAGTGATTTAACAGGTTTGTGCAGTTGTAGAAAAAATTTTGTATGTAATTCGCGCGTAATGCTTCTTTATCGCTCTTGCAAAATTATCACGCTCCGCTTCGCGTCGCGTAATAACTGTTTTGCGCGAGCGATAAAGTCACGCATTACGCTCTTAATACATAAATAGCTATTATGAAATTGGGATAAAAAGAAGTTTGGACTGTAGTCTGGTTCTTTATTCTTAAGTTGATTGTGAATCATAAATGAATGAATAAATAGTTGATAACCTATGTAGCATTTAAGGCCATTTCACACCGCCTTAGTATAGTTTGAAAGACGTAGTCGACGTATATCCTAATGATAATCAATCTTTCCATTTCAAACCGGCGTAGCTTAGGTTAACTTTGGAGAAAGGTTGGCTACATCTTTCAAAAGGCGTATTTCAACTTCAAGCTAGGCTACGGCGGTGTGAAATGACCTTGAAATGAGTGTGGTTAACTGTTGGCTTGTGATGCCAATACAAGTCTGTGACTTAGTTGACTTTAGGGAGTGAAATGAGGATTCTATATTATAATAAAGGAAAGGACTGGCTTATACACGTACGGGATAGTAAATTCACGAATGACGCATCATCACGTCTGAGCTACTGGACTGATTAACTTTAAATTTTGCATATAGATTCTTCATTTAACGAGGATGGTTATAGACCTATTTTCAATTCTTCAAGATTTCATTAAGTCAAGATTAAGTTAAGATTTCAGTTTGTCAAGTTTTTAATTGGACCCTTGCTGAGCACGGGTTAAATGAAAGTTATCACACCACAAAATCCTAAAAATGAAAAGATACCAGTTTCTGTTGTTACACCATAGTCAATCACTTAATCTCCTACAATAAACTACTTGAAGTGGAATATAGATGAACAATGGTGTAATAGCTGAAACTGGTATCTGGTTTCAAGTAAATTTTTCACTGAAACTTTAAGGCATTCTATTCAATATGGTTATTTGTTCATTACCTCAATATTACCTCCACTACTAAAAAGCAGTCGTTAGGTCATGTCAGAGGCATAATATCGAGTGACCTGGCTGGTTGAGGTCTGGTGTCAGAGTTATTGCACCGGGTATGGAACGTTTTTCCCGGGAGTGCAAACTTCTCCCACCAATAACTTCTAGTAAAACTTATAAAATTGATCAATAGATGTCACTACATGATAGGCAAGAGAACAAGGAACGTTTTTCCATAAAAAATTCGAGTACTCAAATTTTGGCGCTTGTAACATTTTTCCGGGGAGCCATTCAATTATTCATCATAAATCAGCTGTCGAGTGGACTATTAATTGCATGCAATTAATATCTCAATGTAACTTGGTAAAAAATCAGCTGTCGTGTGGAATATTATTTTCAAGCAATGAGGCATGCAATATTGATAACTGGAAGTGCTATATAATAATTATTGTCGATACAACAACCCAAACAGCCATTAGTTGTTTACACACCGATATATCGCCATTACGTCAGGACATGACATAATTCACTGATGGAGACTGTGACTTTCAACTGCACGAGGTCTACTGTTCACAGAACTAATAGTATATGAACGCATATGCACTCATAGGCCAATACAAAAATTAAAAACATTCAAAGAGTCAATAACTTCTTTGGTCAACAACTTCTTTTTTAATATAACTACTAGTTAATATTATTATTACCTCCACTACTACACAATAGTATCTCAAGTCACAAGGACGGGAAGGGCCGTTTTGCAGGCGAGAATGATGTTTCTAGTCGAGGCGTCAGCCGAGACTAGAATTTCATTTGAGCACTGCAAGAGACATTCACGTCCAAGTAACTTACACTATTTTTTGTCATAATAATCTAGAAAAGAATAATTGTGAAACAGAAAACATTACCTGCTTGTGCTGACATTACTACATGCATTCTATGAACATAACCTAGTTTACAAGTTTCGAATCAGGAATTTCTTGATTGTAGTTGACAAAACATCCACCTGGAGCGCTAAAAGGCGGCAGTTTTGTGTGATATGATTTTATTACAGTATAGTAATGCTGTAATGAGAATCATATGTTTATTTGTTCTACAATTAGCTGTTTACCAGCTTGATTTCATGGATGTAAAACAGCTGAAATTGAATGACTAGGACAAAATATTTTTAGAACGTTCTCTTACCGTGGGTAAAGCAAAATCAGAAGACTTTTATATATTTCTTGCTTGGTGAATTTTCTTTCAAGGAGAAAGTCGAGTGTTGCTTTAATGTTGGTTAATGGCACATAAAGCCAATGAGGATGCCTTTTTAGTTTGCTTCTAATCGCGTCTGCGTCGACCGAGACTTCATCAAGGCGTTTCCTCAGCAGCCAAACTACATCAGCTCCGCTCGTCTTGTCCAGTCCTTCCTTTCTCCTGTCAAATCAAACATTAATATCGAACTAAATCAGAACATTTAAATTTTCAAGTTCATAGACTTCACCCACAACAATTATTATTGAAAAAGCATAGTTTTATCTTTCAACTCCAAGTCTATTCAACTCTGTTGCATATCCATACTTTTCCACTATCCTATTATATTAAGCGAGCAATATTTCTGTATATGGTTATCTGGTTATGTATGTCTAACGGATCTCGAAAACGGCTCTAACGATTTTCACGAAATTTGGAACATAGTAGGTTTATGATATAAAAATTCGATTGCACTAGGTCTCATCCCTGGGAAAACTCGCTGAAGGACATGAAGAGGATAATAATTATTCATCCTTGGAAAAACAGATGATAATTTCGTCGTAGCAGAAGATGTGAGTGCCTGTGTGGAAGAGAGACAGAATTATTATGTTCAGCTGTTCAACTATTTGCAATCAATCAGCTTATTCACGAGAAATATTAATCTAGAAATTTTAATCGATTTGATCAGAATAATCTGATTTGTTGACATGAAATGGTATATCATTCTAAATAACAGTATATCATAATTTTCATTCACTTTCAAGTCATTAGTGAGTGTTATTTTGTTATTCAATTTGGTTTGTAAACAATCTAAATTAGAACTTTTCTGTTTCCAAATGTTTGGACTGAAAATTGGACCAGAATTCAAGTGTATGGAACATAACCTACTCTTTGGAATATTTATAGTGTATAAAACAAAATTCGGGGAAGAAACAGCTTCTGTTTATCAATAAATAAATAACGAGCGAAGCTCGGTGCCCCGATATTTAAAATTAAACTTGAATTTAAAAAAAAATACTTATGGAGTGAAAATGTAATTGTAACTACCAATGTAAGTGCATTTTCACTCCGTAAGTGTTTTTTTAAATTCAAGTTTTATTCAACTTTTGAATAAAAGTAAAAAGTAGAGTTGACAAATAAAACAGTGTTTTTCCCAATTACTAGGGGAGTTCCACATAGTGATGTAAAATTCCCGGGAATTCAAGATCAAGAAAATATTCCCAGGGAATTTAAGGGAAATATTCCCAAAAATCATAAATTCCCGGGAATTTATGGGAACTTGAGGAAATTTATTATCTCTTTCATAAAAAATGACCGATAAAGCCTTTTTTTGTTACACAAGGTCTCAATCACCTGTTATACAACAGATTTATGTAAGAAATATAAGGATGAATAACTTCTAAAGTGTAGTAAGTTCAAAGAGAACAGTAATTTGAAGTTCATAGACTGAAAGGAGAAATGAGCACTCAATAAATCATTCAATTGCACCACTATTATCATGCTATTTTTATGTCTTACTAGTTAGATAAGATTTTTCACTTACTAATAAATGCCTGTAGATCAGGTAAACAAAGTCAACAAAGTATTGAGTGTAATTTAAGTTTCATTGCATGATTTGATTTTATTCAATTTCTCCGCACAAAAATAATTGACCCCCTAAATAAAGATTAGAGTAGAATATAAATCCAAAAATTGGAAATTATAAAATACAGCACAATAGGCTAAACTAAAACAAGGAGCATACTCGAGTTTAATTCAATATTAAAAAGAAGATAATTCCACAGCTCACAACCTATCAAGAGTTATTGAGGCTCACTCAAATTGTAATAAGATACTAGTCCAGGGCAACGAATGCTCAAAAAGATATAGAGGGAAAAGTTTGGTACCCAATTTTTGACCTCGCAGTCCTTTCAAGGATAGTGAGGGGGTAAGCATATAAAAAGTCCTCACTACTACCACACTTAACACTAAAACTGCTATAAAAATTGATGAAAAGCATAAAATGATGAAATAATACATTACATTGAAGAGCATTGAATGCTCTACAACTCACTGTCTTTTAAATACTCGTATAGTCCAGTCAATGAAAGATTATAGAGGGAAAATTTTGGAACACAATTTTTGACCCCGTAGCTCTTCTTTTAAGGATAGTAAGGGAGTAATCATATTAAAAGTTCTCACTCCTACCCCCTGTGTGAAAAAATACATTTTTTCGATGCATTTTTGTTGAGTAATAAGCCCTGAAAGTGCAAAAAGTTGGAAGAATAATTGTCTTTTCAAAGATTTTACAATTTTAAAAGTGAATATGTCAAAAACTAAAGAAGATATCACAAGACTCTACCGTACAAACCTTGTAGGAAATTTATTTAGTTTCATTTTTACTTAGTTAGCCATGACGCTGAAATGCATTGTTTCTCAGTTACATGCGTGTCAGCCAGAAATGAAAAAATGCAACTTTTAAACTACCCTCATCCCTTAATCTCAAGGAGTAGGGATGAGGACTTCTGATATGTTCACCTTCTAACTATTTCAAACAGAGCTGCGAAGTCAAATATTGTGTTCCAAACATTCCCTCCCAATTTCCCTGACAATTAACTTCCCACTGGCGAACAAGAGTCATCTTATGCCAGTGGTTTTTTCACTTACCGTTTATTATTACACTTTGGTTGGATTGTATTGTCATATTGAGCTTTGTTTGATTCATGTATATGCATTTATGAGTGTGGAATAAATAAATTTGAAATTGATCTCTCCGTTGTTGAACTGAAGATTTCACACTCAACACTATAACGGCTGCAACAATCGTTGGGAGATGCGTAAAATAATGAGACCATAGATGAAATTGAAGAGAATATATAATGCTCTATGAGCCCATGATTAGCACGGATGAATCGTTGAAAAGTTATAAGGCCAAAAAGATGAAAAAATCGGAGCCGGTAGGGTTTTACTTCAAAATGTGATACCTTAGAGAGCTCATACCTAGAAAACTATGAGAGATATGGAAAAATGTTGGAAATGAAACTTGTAGGATAATTTGATATATCAAATTTTGCTTTAATATTATGATTGTGCTCGACAACAATTTCCGGAAGGCGCATATTGTTCGAGATATATGCAAAAAACAAAATATGGCACTTTCAAACCACCCCCACCACCTTAGCACAGGGGGTAGAGGAGTGAGGACTTTTGATATGTTTACCCCCTTACTACCCTTAAAAGAGCTACGGGGTCAAAAATTGTGTTCCAAAATTTTCCCTCTATAATGTTTCATTGACTGGACTATACGAGTATTTTAAAAGACAATGAGTGAGTGAGCAAAAACAGGCTCAAGGAATGATGATCTATTGATTATATAATGTAAAATGTGGCTGGGCTTGATCAATATCAAATAGAATAATGGTTTATTGATTACATTGATGTAAAATATGAGTGGGATTGATCATTTTCAATCATTTTTAGAGCAATTTTATAAATTCCCTTAAGTTCCCATAAATTCCCTTAAATTATCAAAATTTCTTGGCCTCGGAAATATTCCCGGAAATATTTCCAAATCATAAGTTCCTTCCCACTGGGAATATTCCCGATCCACATCACTAGTTCCACAAAATCAATACATATTCAACAAACGATCGTCACTACCAATGTAAGTGCATTTTCACTCCGTAAGTGTTTTTTAAATTAAAGTTTTATTCAACTTCTAAATAAAAGTAAAAATCTGGTGTGGCGCACTCACACAACTTTCCTTGCCGTTATGAAAATTGATCACCTGACGCTAGTGTACTCGCGCATCTCAAGTCTACTATTCAAAGATATGAGACAGCTGGTGATGGAGTAATAACGCTGGAAACACACGAGGTCTGCTATCTCTTCGTAGTGAATGATTTAATAGAACCAACAGTTTGCAATTTAATAATCACATTTTCTCGGATTTCAATTTTATTTTCAATTCTAGGTGGAAATGTTACTGGACATTAATTGCAGAGATTTTCATGCTCAATCTTTTCCACTTGAAATTTTTTGTTTAAAATGTATATGAAGGCTGATAATTGAGAATCTAAAATCAAACTTTGCATAGATGGGTCAAAGCTCCTGGAATTTTTACAGATATAGGACTTGTTGCAGTTGATAGAGCTTATCAATGACTATTCCAGGTATAAATTTGATCAAAATCGTTGGAGCCGTTCTCGAGAAAATTGCGAAAACCCCTGTTTTTGACAACATTTTCGCCATTTTAGCCGCCATCTTGGATTGCATTTGATCGAAATTGTTCGTGTCGGATCCTTATAGTGTAAGGACCTTACGTTTCAAATTTCATGTCATTCCGTCCACTGGGAGATGAGACATCGTGTACACAGACGCACATACACTCATACACACACACACACACACACACACACACACCACACACACACACACATACAGACCAATACCCAAAAACCAGTTTTTTTGGATTGTCGTTTTGAAGCGGCCAGCGTTCTCCACTTCTAGTGACTGTTCATGTGCTCATGCTACACTTGCAAAGTTTCCTGTCTGAAAGTAGTCAGATGACTGACAAATTGGCAACTGCGCTTCTACCTATGACTCTATTAATCACTGTAATTGGCTGATCTCCCTCCATTTCTCTGAGCAGCATATTCCACCAAGTCAGAAGTAATTTTGTATGGACTATAGTGGCCCTCCGTCGATAGGCAAAGCTACAAGACCCGGACTGTACTTCCTATAACATCTGGAAGAACAGATAATTTTTGGGTAGTAGAATAGTGTGGTCGAATTCTGAGGAAGGAAGATACTATAGAATAGAATATAATACTAAAATGTAAAAAATAATACAGGATTTAGAGAGCCTGAACTGACTCAGCAGCGCTGGGAATGGCGGAAAAGGATTAGGAGGGCCGACCCCAAGAGAAATGGAACGCTCGGGAGAAGAGAGAGGAATGTAAAAAATAATACAGGGGTTATGACATTTAAATTTAACAAATGAATGATAAAATGGTGAAATAATATTATGTAATAAGGAAAAATCTAACACTCATAAGAGAAAAGACTGTCAGCTGTGCTTTTAGAATTAAGTTTGTATTTTTTTGTGTCCTTCAAAATCATTTCTTTAATATGTGATATTTCCTATTTTAGTGATAATATGAAAATTTTTTCTTCTATGTTTGGTTTTGAAGCATCTAAATTCAAAAATCTACTTTGTGAAATAATTAAGAACTGAAATTTTGTAAAGTGAAAGACTTATCCTACTTCGGACTATGTGTAACCTTATCTAAATTTGGGAGAGGAATAGCACAAGGTTACCTTATTGTTTCTCTCTCGATCATTTTTGTTAATGTACAAGGTGCGCCAGAGAAACTTAATTATTTGAAAGGTCAATAAAAACAAAAGTACTTTAGATTTTGTTTCAATATTTTTTATATGAGAATACAATTTCTAATTTTTTTTCATGCAGTCTTGAAAATTACATCAGATCAATGGCGACCCCCATTTCGCATTCACTGATAAAGTCTATTTTTAAAATTTCGTTGCAGTATATAAATTGGTATGTTGGCAACGGCGTCGCGAATGTTGTTCTTGAGGTGTGCTATGGTCCGTGGTCGATCGACATAAACCAGGGATTTCAAATACCCATAAAAAATCACATTGAGGAACCGCATGTGGAATGAGCCTTGTCAAATGACCGCGTCTTCAGGCAGGTTGTCAATCAGCATATCACATGCATTTGACGGCCAACAAAATCGCGTTCAGTCAATTCTGAACAACAGCCATTTATAGGGATGAAGTTGAAGGTCTTCATGAAAATTCGTCGAACAGTGGAGTCAGAAATTGCTATAGCACTGCGTATTTGTGACCGAACGCTGGGAGAACACACAACTGACTGCCTCACTCTTTCGATATTTTCTACAGTTGCCGTGCTACCATTTTTTTCTTTAACGGTTGGAATAGCATTTAACACCTATCAACCTAAGAATAGTTGTCGGCTCCAATAAAATAGATTCTTGATAAACTGTGAATGGATCTATTGCCTATGAATGAGAAATCCAGTTTTCAGAGCAAATTAACATATAATCTTCAGATGAAAATACACAAAATACAGAAGAGAAAATATCTTAAGGCTAATTATTTCAAGTAACTACGAGCTAAAATACTTATCTAGTTTACAGTTGAAACACAGTGGCTATTGGCTTTACTACATTAACAACTAAATCTGACCACACAGCACAAATTTTATATAAAACTCAATCTACAACATTAATAAACGAAAAAAATTTAGAGCAAAACTCTACGACAACAGTACTTGTAGCAAGCCATTTTTCAGAAGAAGCTCGAACAGGAAAAAGACACAAGTTGCCAGTCACGAAAGACAACGCCCTGTTCAATATCGATCTTTACAGACACGTCAACACAAAATTATAACTTATAAGTTTAGAATTCACATTCTACATCTGTTCTCAATAAAACTTTATTTTGAAAATGTTATTTTAAATTTTTATATATATATCGATTTAAATAAACGATTTATTTATCATTTTGCTAACCAAGCCTCGGTGACACCATGGAACAATGCAACAAACATTTACGATAATAAAATCTCCGTCAAAAAGTTTATCCGTCTATTGATAACTCTGACATTTACTATAAAGTTCCATAGATCTCGAATTGAAGATTCGATTCCAATGTGAGAAGAAAAATGTAATATTACAAATACCCCCCTCTTGACATAAAAAAAATTTACTGTTTGAAAATTTAAAGAAAAAAATTACATTGACCCTAATGAAAATTGTTGAAATTTAAATTTGAGAACAGTAACAATTTTTTCTAGAAAAACATTACATGTCATCCAAAAATATTGAAAATTATTATAAAAATTCATCAATAGCGTTTGTTATATGTTTCCAACAATATCTCAAATATAGAATATCAATATTACTTTTGATTTAGCTTTATAATTTAAAGAAAAATATCTCAACAGAAGTTTAATATGTAAAGAATAGTTTTTTGAAATTGCACATAAATTTAATAGAATTTTAATTTTTATTGCATAAAAAAAATTTAGTATGTTGATAAAAAAATTATTATTATTATTATTATTTTTTTTTTTTTTTTTTAAATGAATTGATGAATTGTTACATTTATTTTCACATAAAATTTCAATAAATCAAAAATGTTCATTTCTTTCACTACTGATGCGGTTGATTTTATTGATGCACATTTTGGAAAACAGTCCGTTAAGGCACTCAGTATGATTTTCAGTTAAGTGTGACTCCAATGTGATGACGTTAGTGTTGGGCTGATCTGGATGCAGGTAGTGTTGGGCTGATACTTGTAGTCGACTGCTGCATACCAAACTCGATACAGGTGACATCTCAGTTAGCATTGCTTCATGTTTGTAGTAGACGGCTGCATTCCAAATTCAATACAGAGTCACATAAATTTTGTATCATATTTGTAATTATACAATGTACATTTCAGGCTTGAAATGACAATGTAATTCGTTTTTTGGAAAAGAGATAGACGCTGCATACAGGATTAATTTAGGTGAGGATTAATTAGGTAAGGTTTGGTTTTTTGATATCTTCAGCTTTCAAGGTTTAGAGTTCTGCATACAGGAATAATTTAGGAGAGGATTTTTTGAATCAATTCTTTCATGATACTGTGACTGTTCTTCTGAATTCAAAGTTGTGAATGTGAACATGGATGGCAATTACCTCCAGGTAATGCAGTAGTGTTGAAGTTTGAGATACAGAGTCAGCAATAAGCATTGGCATTGCTATTGGCGTATGCTTTGGTGTCGGCTTTGGCATCGGCGTTGACATTGGCATTGGCGCAGGCATTGGCATTGGCATTAGCACAGGCATCGGCGTTGATTTTGGTGTTGGCATCAGCATTGGCGCAGGCATTGGCGTAGCTATTGGCATTGGCGCAGGCATTGGCATTGATTTTTGTTGTTGGCATCAGCATTGGCGCAGATTTTGGCATCAGCATTGGCGCAGATATTGGCTTAGGCGCAGGCATCGGCGTTGATTTTGGTGTTGGCATCAGCATTGGCGCAGGCATTGGCGTAGCTATTGGCATTGGTGCAGCATTGGCGCAGATTTTGCATTGGCGTAGCTATTGGCATTGACATCAGCACAGGCATCGGCGTAGATTTTGGCGTAGTTATTGGTGTTGACATTAGCGTAGTTATTGGTGTAGGCCGCAGCGTAGATTTAGGCGTAGATATTGGCGTAGTTATGTCACACTAGTTTGAAAATCACCCAAATGTTCTTAACACTCTTCATGGCGTTCACTTGTTACTGATTTCGAGATTCACATGATAACTATTTCAATGTTAATGTCTGTGCTGTACCTGTTGTCTTAAAATGCTTATAAACTAAGAAAAACTTGATTAGGCTATCAATACAATCTAATACACATAAAAATTATTTTAAGTATCTATGAAATTGAAATTTGTTAACATCTTATTATACAGTCAGCAATACATAAATTGTGAAATATGGACATATCAATGATAAATTTAAAAAAAAAATCATTCATTTATTCACTGTTCAAATATCAACATTTTAATCTATTCTTCAAAATAGAAATATAATTTCATAACACCATGTATCATTATCAAAATTGTAAAAAACAAACATCATAACAACACAACAAAAATTTAATTTCAATACATATTTCAATAATTTCAGACATTTGGTCTTCTATTCAATCATTTCATAATATATTTGCATTTCATTATTATTTAATATATATTTCATTTATAGCATGTTCATTTCACATTTATGATTTATCATTCAGGGTTTCGAATTATTTAGTTTTAATTTTGTTCAAAAATTGTATAAAAAGCAAATTATTTAATATTATTAATCATCGTTTGTTGGATACTATAGTTTATTTCGACTCTTTTAATGTTCTAAACACAACTACATTTCATGACAAAACTTTACTATCAAACATTAAACAAGAAACCATTCAAAACATCAATAATATTTTGCTTCAAAGGCAAACAATATTCATAAGTATCATCATTTTGCATCTATGGCAATCAACATTATTAATCATTATTTTGCATCTATGGCAATCAACATAAGTAATCAACACAAAAAATATTATCTCATTACTGCCTCTCTAAGTCATAACCTCTGTTATTCCTTCTTTAGGCAATAATGGGTTTCCATCTCAAAAAACAATCACATACCAGCAAAATTCTAATCAACAAACCCCACTAAAAATTCTACATACACTCCAGCATCCATTTCAAACGATAATCAATCATATCAAAATTTATAGAACAAACAGTTTTAAAATTTAAAAAAAATATCAATTACAAACACTTTAGAAAATTTTAGCCTTTAACTCATTTCAATTTATAATATAACACAACGTTTTAAATTAAACCAATTATTTTTTAAAATAATTTAAAATTTAAAGACTGTATAATAAGTATAAACATTTCAAGATTATGATACAAAGATGATCAAGATGAAATACTGGGTAAATAAGTTCCCTAAAAAATACAAACAAGAGAAAAAGAAAACTGGGTAAATAAATTCCCTAAAACAATACACACAAAATTGATACACTTCACATAAGTGATACATGATGAAAAAATATGTCACAAGCACACAATTCTTTACACTACAGTGGATAGATTTTAGAAAAGTTAAATTTTATCAACAAATTAAAGATTAGGAAAATAAGCTACTATTTCAACTTCTAATATTATTTCAGAAAAAATACAAATTTAAATGACTATGGACAAGATTGGTTAAGATATGCTTCATAGAAGAAATTTACTGAATATTACACAAAGACAGGAAAGAATCGAAAATTGAAAAGATTAAGGGCCAAGAAAATAGGCTACAGGAAAGAAAAAAGATACAATTATGGACTCTTACCATACGTAGTATTTACGGTCATTGCTATTCTGAATCCCGGCATGACACAGGATTCCTAATCATTGTGTGTTGGGGAATACCCTTTCATCATGTGATTCACAGTCATCATCTTGTAAATAAGCAACTTGAAACAACCTTTGAATACTAACACATCAATGGAGACTTTGCGTTTTGTTTTCTTCAATAGCATGATTTTATTCATAGGTTCATTTGTTTCAACCAAGCAGTTTTGCCTACAAAAGTTAGTCATGTTCACTTGAGAATGCATAGCATACACCTTTTCAATTCTCAGTTGAAAGTTGAACTCATCAACTTGACTCAAAGCAACATTCATTTTGTTCACATTATTCCTAACCTCCACAGAAACCTGTCTCATGTAATCATTCATTTTATTTATAGTTTTCCTAACCTTCAATGTAGTAATCTGATCCATAGAAACATTCGATTTGT
Source organism: Nilaparvata lugens (assembly GCF_014356525.2). Lineage (NCBI taxonomy): Eukaryota > Metazoa > Arthropoda > Insecta > Hemiptera > Delphacidae > Nilaparvata > Nilaparvata lugens. Next base: position 12,073,652 of record NC_052506.1, read on the forward strand.
TTACTGTTTTCCTAACCTTCAATGTAGCAATAGTACTTTCTTGATAGTTGACTTTCAATGAAGACAACTCCCTACCTACTTCTTTACTCAATTCTACTATCTCATTAGGGTTGACTTTTTCAACAACAGTAACTAGGCCTACATTGTCAGAAACTTGAATGAGTTGATCTTGTAACTTAACACTACTATCATCCTGCTTCAATTTGTTTTCATCTTCATCTTCATCTTTCAATGTTTCATGTGCACTTTTCAATAGAAGGTTTATACTAACCTGCTCTAGTCTTATATTAGTACATTCTTGCTTCATATCATCAAACCTAGCATTAAACTTAGCATTTTGCTCATCAAATCTAGCATTTTGTTCATCAAATCTAGCATTTTGCTCATCAAATCTAGCATTTTGCTCATCAATCTAGCATTAAACTTAGCATTTTGCTCATCAAATCTAGCATCTAGCTTATCAAACCTTTGTGTTAAGAATGCTATAAGATTCAGATCATTTTTAATGTTTGCCATTTTGTAATATGCACTGATTCATTAAAACTTGATCTCTCTTGAACCGACTTCCCACTCAGCAACAAACCATTCATAACCTATCAAGATATCTATCCACTAATAATTTCTATAACCAGGGATTTCATGTGTACCATTTGGGACATATTTATTTTGTAATTCGGTCCCACCACAGGGGTAACATTTGCCGTGCTACCAATTTTCCTTAAACGGTTGGAATAGCATTTACACCTATCAACCTAAGAATAGTTGTCGGCTCCAATAAATAGATTCTTGATAAACTGTGAATGGATCTATTGCCTATGAATGAGAAATCCAGTTTTCAGAGCAAATTAACATATAATCTTCAGATGAAAATACACAAAATACAGAAAGAGAAAATATCTTAAGGCTAATTATTTCAAGTAACTACGAGCTAAATACTTATCTAGTTTACAGTTGAAACACAGTGGCTATTGGCTTTACTACATTAACAACTAAATCTGACCACACAGCACAAAATTTTATTGTATTTATTTATTTAATGAAAAGATCATGTTGAACAAATGTCAGCTGATAGATAAACTGTTTTGTGCAAAAAGAACATAACTTCAAAAGCTCCTTGTGTATCTTTTCGGATGCAACACGTTGCTTTTGAGAAGATACAAAAGAGCATATGTTGCTTAAGGAAAGATACATTTTTTAAAATGTTCCATGTTTTTCTATTGAACGAGTTTTTTTTTTGAACTGGTAGTATTGTAGTATAGTATTATGGTATTGTATAGTATTATAATATATTGTAGTATAGTATTCTATACTCTGTACAAAATTACTTCTCACTTGGGATGGACATGCGCAGCAGAGAAAGCATACAGCGGGAGGGATACAGAGGCGCGATGTTACTATAGGTTACAGAGGAAGATACTATAGAATAGATATAATACTAAAATGTAAAAAATAATACAGGATTTAGAGCCTGAACTGACTCAACAGCGCTGGGAATGGCGGAAAAGGATTAGGAGAGCCAACCCCTAAAGAAATGGAACATAGGCTCGGGAGAAGAGTGTAATTAAAATAATAGAGGGGTTATGACATTTAAATTTAACAAATTCATAAAAATGGTGAAATATATATAAAGTAATAAGGAAAAAATCTAACACTCATGAGAGAAGAAGACTGTCAGCTGTGCTTTTAAAATTAAGTTTGTATTTTTTTGGTCCTTCAAAATCATTTCTTTAATACCGTATGTGAATATTTTCTATTTTAGTGATAATAATGTGAAATTTTTCTTCCATATTTGGTTTTGAAGCATCTAAATTCAAAAATCTACTTTGTAAAAATAATTAAGAACTGAAAATTTTGTCAAGTGAAAGACTTAACCTACTTTGGACTATGTGTAACCTTATCTAAATTTGGGAGAAGAATAGCTCAAGGTTTCTTATTCTTTCTCTCCCTATCATTTTTTATAATGTACAAAGTGCGCCAAAGAAACTTACTTATTTGAAAGATCAATAAAAACAAAAGTACTTTAGATTTTGTTTTAATATTTTTTATATGAGAATACAATTTCTCAATTTTTTCATGCAGTCTTGAAAATTACATCAGATCAATGGCGACCCCCATTTCGCATACACTAATAAAGTCGATTTTTGAAATTTTGTTGCAGTATATAAATCGGTATGTTGGCAATGGCGTCGCGAATGTTGTTCTTGAGGTGTGCTATGGTCCGTGGTCGATCGACATAAACCAGGGATTTCAAATAAACCCATAAAAAATCGCATTGAGGAACCGCATGTGGAAATGAGCCTTGTCAAATGACCGCGTCTTCAGGCAGGTTGTCAATCAGCATATCACATGCATTTTGACGGCCAACAAAATCGCGTTCAGTCAATTCTTGAACAACAGCCAATTTATAGGGATGAAGTTGAAGGTCTTCATGGAAAATTCGTCGAACATGAAAGAAATTGCTATAGCAGCTGCGTGTTTGTGAGCCGAACGCCGGGGGAACGCACAACTGACTGCCTCACTCTTTCGATATTTTCTGCAGTTCTGATGGTTCGTTGAAGTCCATTTCTGGGTTTAGCGACACTTTCACACTCCTGAAATAAGTTAACCCCCAACAGAATCGAATTATGGCCAGGAACGAGTTTGTGGGGAGGAATTTCAAATCGAGCGCGGAAGGTGATCGACCATTAGAAAAGAAGCTCTCAACTGCGAAGGCCCGCTGCTCTCTAGACCGGAGCATGATGGCTATTTACTTGAGGGAGGATAAATTTGACAATAGTGGCCCTCCGTCGATAGGCAAAGCTACAAGACCCGGACTGTACTTCCTATAACATCTGGAAGAACAGATAATTTTTGGGTAGTAGAATAGTGTGGTCGAATTCTGAGGAAGGAAGATACTATAGAATAGTTATAGTACTAAAATGTAAAAATTAATACAGGTTTTAGATAGCCTGAACTGACTCAGCAGCGCTGGGAATCCAGATGCGCCCCCCTCCTGACCCTCTGCACGACCAATTCAAAGCACGGGAATTTTTTCAAATAATTAAGTTTCTCTGGCGCACCTCGTACTTATTGTATGAATCAATAAAGAATAAATAACACGTTTGCGCAATCTTAATCACTAATATAGATTCATTTGCTTGGCATTTGGATCTTACTTGTTGAAATTGGATTCATTGCACTGTAGCAAGAATAGTGAAGAGCACTTCAGATTACTTTCTTTCAATTTGTCGACACGTTTGAGAACTTTTCTCTGGTAAAGAACCGTGCGCAACATTTGTGGATGAAAAGACCACATGTTGAGATCCGGATTAGTTTTGAATGTGAGCAACCTCTCCTCGACATTTTCAGGGCGCAGTGTGAATACCATCGGTGTCTCGAGCACTGTTTCTGGCGATATATTGTACTTCTGAAATCATTGAAACACAACATTTATTTACTATACATAGCATTAGTATCTAAAACGGTTGGAGTGGTAAGGATAGATGGGGAGGTATCTCAGGAATTTGATATGAGAAAGGGTATGAAACAAGGAGATAGCCTCAGCCCCCTGCTCTTTATAATCTTTATGAACAGTATACTAAAGTATTGCAAAAGGAACACCCCAAAAATGAAAGTGGGTCATAAAAATCTTAGACCAGTATACTTGCAGGCCTTGGTATTCGCAGATGATATTGTTCTGATGGAAGACAGTGCAAGGAAACTCCAGAAGGCAGTTGACGTATGGGAAAAGGTTTTGTCAAGAAGATCAATGGAGGTGAATACGAGCAAAAGCAAGATTATGAGGGTAGCGGTGGGAGAGAGAGAGAGATAGCTGTGGAATAACATGCAAAGGAAAGGCCCTAGATGAGGTAGACCAGTACGAGTATCTGGGAGCAATTATCTGTGCAGATGGAAAACTAGATAGAGAAATTGCAAACAGAGTGAAAAAAGCAATGAATGTATATTTCCAGCTGAACAGCACCGTGGTTGGCAAAAGAGAGTTAAATATGACGACAAAGAAAAGAATATTTAATTGTGTGTTTGCTCCAACTCTCATTTATGGCAGTGAAAGCTGGGTAACCCTCAAGAAACACTGGAGTAAGGTTACTGCAGCAGAAATGAGGTACCACAGAAGAGCAATAGGAAAGACAAGACACGATAGATGGCGAAATGAGAGAGTGAGAGGAGAAGTGGGAAGAAGATCACTGATGGAAGACATAAAAGAAAGGCAACTCAAATGGTTTGGACACCTCACTAGAATGCAAGAATGGCGCCCAGTAAAGGAAGTGGTGGTGGCTAGGAGGGAAGGAAAGAGACGGAGAGGTAGACCTAGGATGAACTGGGAAGGCTATCTGGAGGAATTGGGGAGGGAGAGAGGCAAGACAATGAGAGATATGAGAAGAATGGCTGAGGATAGGACTGCATGGAGGAGATGGACCGAGGCTGGTACCCCTACGCTGTAACGGCAGGGGGGTCAAGGAAAAGAAGAAGAAGAAGAAGCATTAGTATCATTAATATCTGGTTTACCAAAGAATCTGATAGAAGCAAGTACGAGGACAATCCAACGTTAGCCAATCATCGTCAAGAGCCTCTTCCACACACAGGCTTTGCCTTTGTGGAGAGTTTTCATGAAGTTTATTTAAAAAGAATGTTGTATTTTCTGTAACTACTGTACCATATATAGCAGTTATAGATTGAGTTATTATGATTAATTATAAAAGTTCAACTGTAGGTTTTATTTATGATTATTTGGTTGCAGAAGATGTAGCGTTGTTGTATGATTTGAATTTTTGTACCCTGTTATCATGGACAATAAAAACCAATTTGATTTGATTTAGTAACTTGGTTTAAAGAGCTATATTGTATTAATGCTGATGATATTGAATCATCTTATACCCACCCTACATAAAATTACCACACATTGAAGTATTTCAAAGAGCTTCAATTTTATTGAAGAAGATGATTGATATTGAATCATCCTACCAATATTGAAAATTATATTGATGATGTATACAGGGTGATTCTTAATTATGGTAGAATAATAGTAGAGGTAAAAATAAGAAAAAAGTAACATATATCCATAAACGCTTCATTAGCGAGTTATACAGAGTGAGAGATTTCGCCCGGAATTCAGTTCCTCTGGTGAAATACACCGATGCTGAATTGTTTGGAGACTAGTTTTTGAAAAAACGTATGCTGGATTCATATGGAAAAATATCTGAAAAATTGAATAAAACTAGTCTGGAAGCTGTAGTGTGAGTAGTTTTTGAGAAAAAAGTTAAAATATAGTCCCCAAACAATTCAGCATCGGTGTATTTCACCAGAGGAACTGAATTTCGGGCGAAATCTCTCACTCTGTATAGCTCGCTAATGAAGCGTTTATGGATATATGTTTATAAGGACTTTTCTCCCTATTTTTACCTCTACTATCACGTATTAAATTATTTTACCATAATTAAGAATCACCCTGTATAATATTGAGATCCTAATAAATAATAAGAGATGTAGGCACAACCACATTAATTAAAATTGAAGACTAACTTTGGCTGCTACAACAAATCTAATTGAATCAAAAAATCTTACCTCGAATTCAATTATTCTTATTAATTTTTTCAACCAATTTCAATCGTCGAGAAATTAATTTTGTTTTATACCAATACAAATTTCAGTTAATCTTACTCCTGGTACGTCAATTCAATTTAACGGTGATTAAGAGCAGTGATTGAAGTTGTTATCCGCTTCTCGCATTGGTTCTCGTGGAATTCAACAGTCATTTAATCACGGTTAAATTTAATAGACGTACGTGTAACCAGAAGTAAAAGCAACTGAAATTGTTATTGGTATTAGACAGAATTAGTGATCTCTTGATGAATAGATTCGTTTGAAGAAATTGGTCTTCTTATTCATTGAATTAAATGATTCATGGGCCAGTGCTTTCATCGTAAATAAAATTTAATATAAGTCTTTCGGCTAATTTATTATTGGCCAAAACTTTTAGACATTGACTTACTACTATAGTGAGATCCACGTTATAATGACAGTATTTGATCAACTTTGGTTTTGCTATCCTTGTCTATCATTCAACAAAGCCGGTGGTAATATCCTTTTCTAGGTCCACAACGATGACAATTATGTTTTTGACAGTGTAGGAATATAATTAATTAATGCAGAGAATCGGTATCGCTATTCTTCTATCTTTTTCAACTGCCATTATAACGTGGACCACACTATATCAACATTGGGAAAGGGAAAAGTTTTGGGCTAGGCCTGTTGGTCCTTTTCTAATCATGTATTTGATTTGTGCATTGGTTAATGTAAATTAATAAATAAATATCTCAATAAATAAAACTAATCTCGTTATTGGTGCGGATCATCAATACAACTGACACAATGATATATTTTTGAATTTGATGATTTTTCAAAAAATGAATGTGCAATATTGTTCAAGAAGGGATGAATGAAACTCATATTTCGGGTTGTTCTAGCTTCCAAATTTATCCTGAAATAATGAATATTAGCAAAACAAAAAAAACTCACTTCAAGACATTCATTGATTCTGATCAATGATGAGTAATCGTTGAATACGATTTTAGGGAAAATCTTGACGATTTCTTTTGTTTCGATTCCTCCCAGTGTAGGAATACCATCAATAATTGCTTCCATGTTACTAGGTGAGGCACACAATAGCGCTGTATCATTAAGAACCTGAAATCACAATTTATAATAAGTGTTTAAGATATTTTATACCACAAAGCATTTATTTATACAGAAAGTTTTTTCAACAATGGCCAAAAAAAAATGGCCCATATGAATAAAACCAGAGCAAATGCTCATGAGCAAGAGCATGGAGCATAAGGTTTTGCTCATGAGCAAAAGGTAGAAGCAAAAGCATTTGCTCATTTTTATATGAATAAGCTTTACCTTTTACTTTTACCTTATACTCCTGAACTCTGGAGCAAATGCTCACGTATTCTAAAGATTTTTCGTCAGCTGATTCGCTTTTGTAGCCTTAGTTTGTTTCTATAGCTCACGGAAGCGCTAAATATGCAAGTAGGGTGCACCGCTTGTGTTTGCGTCGTCTGCTCTGTTTTCTATTTTTTATGAATACAGTTTTAGGTTAGTTGTGTTTAGAATTTTGAAATAATAGCATGAAAAAATGTCATCTCTATAATAATCTTCAGCATATTCTTATAATATCAATAGCCTTCTTATAATCGTCTACACTCTCATCTTCTTAAATGCCTATTTTCTATTTTGTGATGGATATCTTTATAACAGGTAGCTATCTTTTGTAGGGATAATGGTGATATGTATCATGGTTGAATCTAAAAAGAGTTTTATAGTTCTCAACTATTGGTTGTGATCGTATCTGGTATGATTTCCTCTTCCTCATACGAATTAGTTGAGCCATTTTACTATGAGCAAAAGGTGATAAGCTGCTCTAGACTATATAGACTCACCTTTTTTGAAGCACCTATTTTGTTTCAAAAGTTGAGCAAATGCTCTAGTTTATTCATACAATTTTGAGCAAATTCTCACACTATTTTTTGATGAGCATGAGCAAAAGGTTTTGCTCACGTTTATTCATAGAAAATGAAGCAAATGCTCCATATTTTAGAAGTATAAGCAAATGCTCAACTTTATTCATATGGCCCATTGTTTAGTTTATCATTATTTTACCTTAACTGAAAGGTTGAAACTACTTCACCTTGTTTCACTCAGCTCTTTTGCTGTGAAATGGGTTTCAATGGATTTGGATTTGACTATAGTGAGGTATACGTTATAATCGCAGTGATGAAAGGTAGGATGACAGTGTTGCCGATATCACTGCCTTCTATAGAGAATAGCTGATACCAGTCTTTGGCGAATGGTAGACAAGTTTATTGACACCAATGTTAATAAAATACAACCATTATAACGTGGACTTTACTATAGAATTCATCAACAGCGTTACTTCAATTAATGATTAATTTCAACACATAATCACAAACTTACTACCAATCTGGTAGAAAATAGCTCCACTTCTACCTGTCATTATGAAAATATGGTCACTTGACATAATTTGTTGCAAAATTGTCTTTCGGATTCCAAGTTAACATTAAAGCTACTGTATTTACAATTTTTAAAATGATTTCCAATGAACTGATGTGACAAATTGCTCCTTTTGTTTTTATTTCAAGTTTTCCAATGAACTGATGTGACAAATTGCTCCTTTTGTTTTTATTTCAAGTTTTCCAATGAACTGATGTGACAAATTGCTCTTTTTGTTATTATTTCAAGTTTTATCTTGAACTGTCAGTCAAGCACCAATGTAATATCCGGATTTTCCAAACATGTGAATATTGTTTTTAAAGTTTAATACTTGATAATTCAATGATCACTTACAAATTTTTCACTTTGAACTCATTGATTCCATTTGTGAAACTAGATAAAAATCAAAGTAACGCAGATAAGAAAAGAATATACTATATCTCGAATGATGTATTCAATAATCATGCTATAATACTCACTTTTTGTACTGGAATTCCAAATCTTCTCGTCAAAATATCGTATGAAGAAGAAATATATCTCAAACTTTTGAAATTCAACCTTTTATGTACAGAAAAATCGTTAGTCGATGAGTTTTGCAATTTATTTCTGAGTAGGAGGGACATAACACATCTCTGAAAGATAACATCAATAGATTAAAAAATTGAATACTACAAATCTATGCATCATTTACAAAAATTAATAAGTTAGTTGCTAATGCGTTCGTTGTATTACTGTTTTCTTAATTCTGATTCATTTAAACCATGAAGTGATTGGAGATAAGATTATAAATCTTATACGATAGGAGTTTCCAGTTCAGATAAATTATATCTGTAAAGCTTAAATAAGAGACCTCGGAGTTTCCACTACAGCTAAGGATAAACACAGACTACCACAATATCACATTCATTACTTAAACGAAAAACTCAAGCTCAAGTCGAAAATTGTAATATGCAGTGTACCCTGCCGCTATGACGACCTAACACTTAACGAGAGCATACTCTACTCCAACTCTTACGTATCTAGAGTGGTGGATGACTATGTTGGTGCGCTGCAGCTCTTCTACCTAGACATTAATGACTTCCTCCGGAGATTCAACTTCACAAAACATGGTCTCCATCTCAATCGCCACGGAAAACGTATATTCTCCAAACACTTGGGAAAATTTGTCAAACAGACTGTGATGAGTGAAGTTGGTGAAGCGACGGTGCCGATGGCTGATGTTGACGGTGACGGCGGTGTGCTTTCTAGAAATAGGAGGATCATCCGGTTGTCGAGTTCTCCCGACATACGATTTCTGGGATCTTACCCTATCACACCCAACCAATCACCTGGTGCTCTCGATTCTCCTGCACCCTGCAGCCCGGCTTCCGATCTCGCGACCCCAACAGTAATAAGACAAGGAGCTACATTATTTGACACCCTTCAGCACCCTGAGAATTCAATAACTCGAAGGCGACGTACTGATGTATCGAGAGGACACCACAGTGCGAAGAGACGACGGGGAGATGGTCGGCGAAATCGATGTGTGGAGGCGGCGAGGGACGGCGACAGCGCGAGTCAGCCGCCGCGCCCTGCCAACAACCTGCTTGGCTGGCTGAGGACGGGGGCCGGGGGAGTCAACGTGTGTTGCGGTCGACAAACGAGGAACGGGCTCGACACTCACTTGGTGCTAGTCCTAGTATGCTTCCCGGCGACGCTGGTCCACCATAGGAGACGGAGGGGGTGAGTCCAGTCATCGAGTGTGAGAGACTTGTTAATCTGGAGTCGCTAAATGTCAGTAGACGTAGTCATTTACCCTTTAAAGAGGCTCATAATTTTAATCCTTCAATTAAGTCTAATTCTCGACTGAAAATAATGTTTTGGAACTGTCACGGATTGAGTAATTTGCTTTCAATTGATGGCCAGCAGCGTCAAAGAATCAATTCATTTGATATAGTTGCCATATCAGAAACATGGGCTTATAATAAGATAAATGATTCAGTTATATTTGATAGTTTTAAAATATTGGAAAGAGTGGCTATTAGAGATAACAGGCGTGGCCGAGCTGTGGGTGGCTTGCTGATTCTTATCAAAGATAATATAAGTTTTGACATTGTTATTGATAGTAGCTGCTTATTGTTTCTGAAGGCGGAAAAAAACGGTAATGGTTTTATTGTTGGTCTCACGTATTTTCGATCAGGTTTCGAGCAAGAGGGTATTCATAGCCTAGAGCGATTATTCGATGAGAATATTATTTCATTTCGTGGGGAAAAACTGCCAATTATAGTGGGCGGAGATTTCAATTGTAGAATAGGTGACTTAAATTCTTTTGAAGATGAATTTTTATTCAACACTACTAATTTTTTGTATAGCGAAAGGTCCTCGCTAGATAAGAAAATTGATAGCAAGGGTAGGAAACTAGTAAATCTAATGGAGAATGAATTGTTTGTCGTCCTAAACGGTAGAAGTTTTGGAGATAAGCCAGGAAACTATACTTTTATCAATGAAAACGGCAAAAGCGTTATCGATTATGCTTGGATTGATTTGGCACACCTTAATACTGTACGTGAGTTCACAGTTTCAGATATTTCTTTATCGTCTGATCACCTGCCGATTGAGATAGATATTGACTTGGTTGATGATTTAGAAACTTCAATATTAGAGCCTGAGAGCGATAAAACTATTTCTTACAGGCTGGTTTGGGCGGACCGCTGCGCCGAATCATTTAGAGATGCGTTGTTGCTATCTCCTAGATTGAATCTTCAACTCAATGATACAAATAATTCAATTGATTTAATTTTTGAGAATTTTACAAAATCTATCTGGGAGGCAGCTGACTTATCTGGCATGTATAGGAAACAATTTACTGGTGGCTTTAAAAATAAACCTTGGTACGACCTTGAGTGCAATGCTTTAAAAAGAGGTGTACGCAGGGCATTCAGGTTTGCTAGGTCCAGGTTATATGAGGATACAGCTGTGAAAGCATTTATTGATTTGAAGAAGAATTACAGGGATACAATCAAAATTAAAAAAGATTTATATTTAAATAAAGTTAAAGACAACATAAGAAACGTTAAAAATCCCTATGAGTTTTGGACAGCAGTTAAATATTTCAAGGGTGGAAAAAAGCATGTTAACGGTGTTTCTTTGGAATCTTGGTCACGCTTTCTTGGCAGTAAATATGCAGGTGAGAGGGAACAATTGTTTGTGTTAAGTGATGCTAGACACCCCTTTCTGGATAGAGAATTCACTTTGTGGGAGTTAGATCAGGTAATATCTAAATCAAAGAACAAAAAAACACCTGGTGTCGACGGAATACATTATGAATTTTTCAAGGCTCTACCAATGCAATGGAGAGATTATTTGCTAAATTCATTCAATAAAATAGTACATATGGAGGAGGTACCCCGGGAATGGTCTAAAATTGTCATGTTTTTTCTGTATAAGAAGGGAGATAAGGACAACCCTAATAACTATAGAGGATTGGCAATGCTGAATAATATCACAAAACTTTTCACACATGCATTAGAGATAAGGCTGTCAGAGTGGGCTGATCAATGTCACATACTGCCTGAGTGTCAAAGTGGATTTAGGAGAGGGCGTGGATGTCTGGACAATATATTTGTTTTGCATACAGTTGTTTTCCACCAGATAAAGGTTAGACGCCGCAAACTTTTTGCTTTATTTGTCGATTTCCAATCTGCATTCGACTCTGTTCCTCATGGGCTTCTATGGGACGAGCTTAGGTTGTGTGGAGTCAGCAGTAAAATGATAAGGCTGTTGAATGGACTTTATGACAGGGCTTCATTGGTTGTGAGAAGCGAGAATAGGACTTCAGACCCCATTGAAGTTACAAAAGGAGTGTTGCAGGGGGATTCACTTAGTCCATTTTTGTTCTCCTGCTATTTGAGAAATATTGAGTCCTTTTTCAGGGGAAGAGGCTTCCATGGCATTCCATTGAAAAACCAAACTGACATATTGATGTTACTGTTTGCTGATGATATTGTCATCTTTGCAGATAGTGAGGTGGACCTGCGTAACAAGCTAAATTGTCTTTCCGACTACTGTGAATCCCTGAAGCTGACTGTCAATATTGAAAAAACAAAAATTGTACCTTTTCATGCTAGGGGCCGCAAAAAAGTTTTATCATTTCACTATCGCGGTGAGGAAGTAGAGATAGTCAGCAGATATAGGTACCTTGGAGTAGACTTTCATGCGTCGGGTTGCTTCCGGAAATTCTGTGAAGGCTTAATTAGGAAGGCGAGAATTACTGGAGAGTCAGTCGTCCAGGTTCTTCGAAGAGCCAAGTCTGACACATGCGATGCTAAGATGAAACTCTACGATGCGGTAGTGCTGCCTTCTGTATGGCTCTGAAGTTTGGGGTCTTGGTTGTGCTGACGTTTTGGAAAGAGCACAGTTGTATTTTCTAAAACGTGTTCTTCTGTTGAATGTCACATCACCGAGTTGGGCGGTACGTTTGGAATTGGGCAGATTGAGGCTCAGTCACATTCTATTGAAGAGAACTTTTGGTTTTCTTTTAAGGGTCCTACAGATGTCTGAGTGTAGATACCCTAAACTCTGTTTCTCGGTGTTGTTGGACTGTGCACTGGAGCAGAACAATATACATGGAGCCTCGGGATGGTTGTCTCATCTCCAGAAAAAGTGCGGTGATCAGGGTATCGTAATTGCATGGGGAGATAGAGCTGACCTCTTTCACAGGTTGAAGGCTGTACAGGGAATCTTGTTCAGTAATCACGCAGATAGTTTGTATGCGGAAGATGTAGGAGCAGCACTCAGCTCTATGAATTGCCCTCACTATAGAGAATTAAATCCTAATTTCAAGATGGGTGAGCAGCTTGGATTCCAAATGCCCATTGTCAAAGTCCGTTGTATCACTCAATTGCGAATGGCCACTAATGTATCTATATACTTGTATGTTAATAATAGAGGTACAAAATTGAACTGTATGTCGAATTGTCCTATTTGTAATATTCGTGAGAGAGAAGATATAGAACATTTCTTAGTACGCTGTCCAATGTATAACTCTATTCGTTCCTACTTTCTTGGCGAATTCATCCAAAATGTTGTGTCAGATGCCGACAAAGTAATGGTACTTCTATCAAATTTGAGTGAGAGGAAAATAAATAGAGTATTCCTTTATGTAGTAAAAGCAATTGATATTCGCTTCTTGATTTGTAGTGTTGATACTTGAGTACGTGATTTCACAAGTGGGATTTCCTGTAACTCATATGAAATATGTGTGATGATTGCCCCAAGTAAATTAATCACATTTTGTTTGGCTTGAAAAATTGAATTTCCACCCAAGTTTAGTGTAGTCTTATTGTAAATCAATCGTTTTGACTTAACTACCATCATTATACTCATTAGAATGCCTGTAAGTTTATTCAATAGCTTGAAACCTTGTAGTTAAAATTATTAAGTAATGTACCTGTCCTAAAGTACCTGTTCCAATCCAAAGTAGTATTATAATGTAATGTTAATGTTCCTGTAAATTTTGGTAATATGCTATGAAGTATTGTTCGATCTATAATTGTGATATTGCTGTGTTCTTTAAGTATTTATTTAAACTATAATTGTTCCATTGATGTCTTGATACAATATTTCATGTTATAAATTTTCAGTTATGCAGTAATATTCTATAAGTCCTGATTGTTTGATAATCCACATGGAGTGGAGACATTTATAACAGACATAGAGAGTGAAATCGTGCTCTCTCACGAACTGACACTTTACTTTAGAATTCATTTCTATTGGAGGTTATTGTTGGAATTATAGAATAATTGTGCATGTATCTCTATTTAACTGTATTTCTGTATTTGTATGGCTGGTCCATGAACAAATAAAATGATTATTTATTTATTTATTTACTTAAACGAAAAATTATAAACTGCAAATCGAAACGAAAACATAAAAAATTCAATGAGGCAAAAATGTGGAAGGATAATTTATTGAAAAGTAAAAATATCGGTGACATATATACTCACATGGATAATAGCAACCATAACATCTTTTGATTGCAATTTTTCTCCGGTTTTGTCTTGAAGAATATTCATTTCCACATTGTCTGGTAACTCTGCATGAGACAAACAGTTCTGCATCACATTAGCATCTTCATCAAGATAGCCAAGTTCCTTCAATCTAGATTGACTTGAATTTAGTATCGGATAGAACCTGAGAATACAAGAAATGACAAGCGATCAGTGGAAATGAAAAAATCTATAAATTAAATGTAGAATACAACTAGAACAGATGTAAAATACGATTAAGATCAGCATATAAATATATATCTAGTAATGTTGAACGGTCGAAGATACATCAATTAAATAAAAAAAAGTTAGACCTCAAACCAAACTTTCATTGGAATAAACCTTCATTGTATTATCATTCATCCCATCATCATCACCTAGGCTTAAAATACTTCTAGAAAGTCGCCTTTGTAAAATAATAGAATAAATTTTGAAATACTACACAATATTGTTTGAGAACCGACCTAATTTCTTAGTTCTTACGCCAACTTTATTGCATCCTCAGTGACTGCCTTCAGTCTTGATAGATCAGGAGATCTCCTTCAGTTTTTTTTTTTTTTGCTGAGGGTGATGCCCACATGAGCTCTAGACTTGTGCGTGGGTAATGAGGCGGATGATGATGAGAGATGAATGGTCCTACAGTTTTAGTTGCGTTCCGAACCACCAGGAAGCGATTTTACAACTCATGAATAATTATATTCATAGGAGTTGACTCAAGCAGCCACCCTTCCAAACGAAGTACCAGGCGCATGATTCTCAACTTATTTGATCGATCGATAGCTTATTAATATAGTTTTGAAATCCTTTATTATTTTTGTTTCTAATTCCATCAGCTCTCATAACATCCTATTATATTAAGCGAGCAATTTCTGTATATATTTTTATATCTGGTTATTTATATCCAAGGGATCTCGAAAACGGCTCTAACGATTTTCACGAAATTTGGAAAGTAGTAGGTTTATGATATAAAAATTCTATTGCACTAGGTCTCATCCCTGGGAAAACTCACTGAAGGACATGAAAAGGATAATAATTATTCATCCTTGGAAAAACAGATGATAATTTCGTCGTCTGTCGAAACAGAAGATGTGTGTATGGGAGAGAAACAGAATTATTTCCAGCTGTGTAATAAATCAGCGAGAAATATTATCTAGAAATTTAATCGACTTGATCCAAATAATCTGATTTGTTGACATGACATGATAATCATTCTATACTAGAGTATATCATAATTATCAAAGTTAATGATTATTTGACAATTTCAAGTGATTAGTGAGTGTTATTTTGTTATTCAATTTGGTTTGTAGACAATCTAAATTAGAACTTTTTTATTTTCAAATGTTTAGACTGAAAATTGAACCTGAATTCAAGTTCATGGAACATAACCTAATTTCTGGACTATTTAGAGTGTATAAATCAAAAATCTGGGGAAGAAACAGTTTTGGGCTGTGCCTGTTAGTCCTTCCCCAATCATTTTAAAGAATTGTGTTCTGTTTATCAATAGTTTATAAATAACGAGCGAAGCTCGGTGCCCCGATATTTGATCTTAATTGATTACATAATTACAACATGACCTGCTGACTTGAACACTTGAACCTTCCTACTCTTATAATGACCAGTGCATTGATGTGGCTGTATCATACAGATACAATGGAGAATGAAATAACGTGTGCCCCCGGTATTTAAAACAATTCTAACTGAAACATTATATAGAATTAATCACTCACCTTTTAATAGATTTAAGATTCAATCTGCTTTTTCGAATGCCAATTTCTTCTAGAATCATGTAATGATTTTCCAAAGTCATTGGATGAGTTATCAATACTCTCAAATATTTTGATAGATTCTGTATTTCTCCTACTTTCTGGAACAAAATTTTCCAAATAACTAGGACTACAAATACAAACTAATCCTCTAAACTACCGTTTTTAGAGCTACTTGATAGTTGAAAAATATGATTTCACTCCACTTATGATTGGAGATAATATCAAAACCGATTCTATCAGTCATAATACGAGAATTTATGAAATATAGAATAATTCCAATAAAAAAAATGAAGAGTACACTTACATTTAGAAATTCATATGAGCTTTTAATGTCTTCTATATTTAAACTTCGATTTTTGCAAAGAGATTCAGCTTTTTTCTTTGTGCAACCTAGAACAAAGAATAGAATTGTGATAATTCTACATTTGCAATTATTATAAGAATTGAAAAATTGTTAATTGATGAAAAGAATGTATTTATTTCGAACTGATTTCATGATTACCATGTGGCCTACTTCCAAAACCTTTGTTACTTGTCTTGGACTAACAAATGACATGAAAGATTCACAAGAGAGGAGATGAAACTTGATGGATCAGGCCTGGTTGCACAACAGCCGGTTAAATTTTCACCGTGATTAATTTCACGAGAACCAATCAGAGAAGGCCTTCTTGATAAGACGGCTTCTCTCATTGGCTCTCGTGGAATTAATCACGATTAAAATTTAACCGGCTGTTGTGCAACCGGCACTCACTGTATTAAATTCAAGTAGCTTATGAGGAGATATTACTGGCCGTAGTAATTAGTTTACGAACCACTGACTAGATTTTATGGTGAGCATGTGGAAATGAGAAAGTGGGTTTTATGTTTTGGACGTTATTCTTCAATTGATATTCATAGAAATGATACAAAATTGTTTAGATAGGCCAGATACTAATTATTTAGCCTATAGTTTGTGTAAAATAAGTTGAGACTTGACCCTCCATCCCAAGAAATTACAGGGTTTCCAAATCGTGTAAAATTGAAACTTTCTAAAATTTCCAATTCAACGTCAGAATTGGATGTAGAATATCATCCCCGATATCTTAGTAGTGCTAGAAAAGATCCAGGGTTGAAGGATTAAAAGGAAATTTAACTTTTATTATAAAATTGGAAACATCGCGAAATTTGTTTTTCTTTGAATATCACTTCTCTCAGAATCATGGGGCGTCGTAATGCGTAATAATTTTATATCAAATTAACGGGGAGAATGTGTCCATTCTATTGATTCTGGAAAAATAATATCAATTATTCACCTTCACCACCTACTTATCTTTTGAAACAAAAAAGTTTCCAGCATGTCGAAAATTTCATGTTTTCTACTCGAAATGTCTCGATATTGACGAACATAATCATTAATTAAAAAATAACTATAGGTCGGATAAAAATTATCCAGCCATCAGTAGAATGTACACATTCTCCCCGTTAAGTTGATATAAAATTATTACGCATTACGACGCCCCATGATTCTGAGAGAAGTAATATGGTGGCACAACATTCAGACGCTATAATTGACTTTGAAACTCCTGAAAGGACAAAATACGTTCTTCCGAGTACTTTTGACAATTGAAAAAATAATATCAATTATTTCTGAGAAACTTTCTCGCTTTCACATCCTACTTATCTTTTGAAACAAAAAAGTTTCCAGCATGTCGAAAATTTCATGTTTTCTACTCGAAATGACTCGATATTGACGAACATTTGATGGCAGTGGATAGTGTTGACGAATCTGTTTGTGGCTCTTGCCTAGAATTGTTCTCAAATAATGAAAAGTCAATAAATTGCGAGGGTTATTGTATGAAGTGGTTTCATATTAAATGTGTGAAAATAACAACGAATGAATTCAAAAAGATTGAAGACCTAAGTAGAAAAGTTTCGTGGTACTGTGACTGTCTATTCTGGGACCACTTCTCTTTATACTGTACATAGATGACATCTGTTCACTTGTTCCTCTTAATAAACTTACCTTATACGCGGATGACACATCTTTAATTTTTTCACACAAAAACTTGAATGAGATGGAGATTAATTGTAACTTGATATGCAATAGAGTCGTTCAATTTTTCAACTCACTTTCCCTCACAGTTAACTCAAAGAAGAGTAGTATCATCGACTTCAGCCGAAGACATAACGCTTTTGAACCTCAGTTGTACATAGGGGACGATGTTATTAGCAATACAGAGTATGTAAAATTACTTGGTTTGAAGTTTGATTCAAAACTTGCATGGGATGAGCATGTAAATTTTATTATCGACAAGGTCAGTAAAGGCTTATTTGTTATCAGAAACATTGTGAGACTTGTTCCAATGTCAGTTTCAAGAATGGTATATTTTTCACTGTTCTATTCACATGTGGCTTATGGCATAGAGTTGTGGGGAAGCACTGCAGAGTTACACTTTTTAAAAATATTTAGACTACAAAAAAGAGCAATCCGCTACTTGGCAGGGCTGAAGTCCAATGATTCTTGTAAACAGGCTTTTGTTGATTTAAATATACTTACGCTACCATCAATTTATATATTCAAACTGTTAATTTTCACTCACAAGCACTTATCTGATCTGAACACAATTGCTGATATCCACACTTATAACACCAGAGGGAGGAATAAACTGTCTTTGAGACAACACCGACTGCATCTGTACGAGAAAATGCCCTCTTATATTGGAGCTAAGTTGTTTTAACGACTTACCTACCGAGCTGCAGTCCTTGTCTGACATAAAAATTTTTAAGAGTAAAGTATATAAATTCCTGGTTTCACAAGCCTACTACAGTGTGAAGGATTTTAGTGATAGAAGGTAGCATAGTTTGTAGGTAGGCCTACTCTAGTCTTTCATGTGTGCTTTTTATTGTGTATTTATTATTGTTACTTATTAAGACCTGACGTTATTCAACTGTATATTATAAAGTGTACTGTGTTGAATAAAAAGATTATCTTATCTTATCTTATTATATCGAAGATTTTTGAAATTCTTATTGCTGAGCAACTCCTTGCTTATTGTGACCAGTGCGGCCTGTTTGCGACCACCCAGTTTGGTTTCAGGAAAAATAGATCCACCACTGATGCAGTAGATTTCCTGCTTTCCAAGATATTTGATTGCTTTGAGGCACGTGGACTTGCTGGGCTCACCTTGTGTGATCTCAGCAAGGCCTTTGATACAATGGATCATGCTATTCTCGTGGACAAGCTTAGGCATTATGGTGTGGGACCGTCTCCTCTCAAACTGATTCAGGCCTACCTGGGGGGTCGCAGACAGGCGGTGCTGGCTAATGGAGTTCTCTCTGAGATCAGGGATTGTGTTGACTGTGGAGTGCCTCAGGGCTCTGTCCTGAGGCCTCTGTTGTTTCTTATTTCAGTTAACGATATAGCTCAGGTGGATGGCAGGTGTGTTGTCTGTTATGCGGACGACACCACCTTCTTCAATGCTGGTCGTGAGATGGGAGGACTGAGGGCAGCTATGGTGGAGACTGGAGCATTTGCATCGGACTGGTTCTCTGCCAATCGCTTCCTCCTCAATGAAGACAAAACTCAGTCTATTGTGTTCAGTCTCAGAAATGGGAATGAATACAATTTTGCGCCTGTCAAACTGTTAGGGTTTACCCTTGACAGGAAGCTCTCATGGGGCGAGCACATTGAGACAGTTTGCGCCAGGTTGAGCAGAGTGGTTTTCCTGCTGAGGGGTCTCAAACACAGTGTGCCACCTCATTATCTTAAAATGTGCTATTTTGGCTTTTTTCAGAGCGTGATTTTATATGGCCTCCCCCTCTGGGGTGGAGCCACAGATGTCGCCCGAGTCCTTCGTCTCCAGAAGAGGGCCCTGAGGATTATTTGTGGGGCTGGTAGATTAGCCCACTGTCGCCCACTCTTTATCAAAGAGAGGATCCTCACCGTCTTCTCCCTCTATGTTCTCCATACCCTTTGCAGAACACATGCGAACGTGGGGTTGCTCGTGACCCGACAGAGCTTCCACCCATATGAGACTAGGGGTAGACTCAGGCTGGATTTACCCTACCAGAGGCTGAGCAGAACTCGGACTGGTCTGGCTCATATGTCTATCAGCCTCTATAATAGGCTGCCTCTGTTGGCCAGGGATCTGCCTGCGGTGCGGTTTCGAGGGGCTCTGAGGAGCCTGCTGACGGATCACCCTCTGTACTCACTCCGTGAGTTCTGTATGTTGGAGAGCAGTGTGGTGAGTGCCTATTTTCGTATTTGATTTCTGCCTCTGGGCAGTTGTTTTTTTTTTACATTTTTGACGTGTCCCAGTGGGCTTCACTTTAGTGATCCCTTTTATGGACTTATTCAAATAAATACTAAAAAAATACTAACATAATCATTAATTAAAAAATAACTATAGGAATGAATTATATATATAATGAATTCTTTCAATCAAAATGTTACCTAGTGAGAAGTACTATATTTAATGTTTAGAAGAAAAATGGTTGGCCAACCTGACAACTGCACCAAGTACTGCACTGCATCTTCATTGTCTGTTGAGTAGTTGCTGTAAATCATTGAGAGCTTCATTCCATTCATTCGACATGCTCTCTGATTCAAATACAATTTTATTGGTGCAGTCATCAGCAAATTTCGCCAACAACAAGTATAATTAAAGATCATCTGAAAAATTAAAAACAGTATATGAGACCTAAAATAGCCAGATAAATCTCAACGATTTCAGAATAAAGTTGGAATAGAATTGAATGAGTGTCTTTATTTTTCCTAGAGAGAAAAGTAAGGGGATAGTCGGCTCTCTCTTACACTCAACTCTCTGTTACAAGATAACAATACAAAACAATATATGAATAAACAATATTATTAAGTAACATAGACATAATACCTTCTGCTTCATCATTTACCCATGCTTATGGGATCGATGGCGTCTTAAAATTCAATTTCAATACACGTAATTACCGTATACAACAACTATTTAGATGGTATTAAAACATCTAAAACAGTGAAAACTTAAAATAAAAAATCAAATCATCACTCATAAATTCATTCTCATTATAATATGCCTTGTCACAAAGCAGCTTTTTGGCGGTTCTTTTGAAGGCGGCATCATTCATCTGCTTTACACCAAGAGGCAGCTTGTTAAAGAATTTTAGGGCAGAAATTCTATAACTGGCCTGTGATCGGTGGAAGCGTCTTCTAGGGACATCCAGCAGCTCATGGTGCCTGGTATTAAGGTAGTGAATGTCACTACGGGCAGCCAGAGTATGTTGTATTCTCTAGGAATACACCAATTACAGGATAAAAAACACAATCAAACTAAAGAAATAAACAAAATAAGCATTAAAATTTAATAACTAACTCAGCAAACAACAATTTTTATTGATTGCCATTTTTCCTTTATTACTGACTTAACATATAAAGTGGCCTTAACTTAACATTAAATAGGCAAAGGCGCAAAGCACATAAATGCCCTAAAAAATAAGGTATGGCTTATAATAAATGAAACTATGAGTAAAAAATGTACCACAATAAAAGGAATATGTAGAATCAGAATAAAGGTAAGCTTACAAAATCCATAAATTAGGTATAATTTACCTTTCAAGATGAATTTTTAACAGCATCAAAATAAAAAATGTAAATCTTGAGGTTAACCTCAATAAAACTTTGAAACTCCATGTACGGAATTATTGAACAATTTTGTTAATATTGTAATAAATAGATTTTACACTCCGAATTTCCATGCTTTTTTCACTTTCCAGACAAAATATAAAAATTTCAAATTATTATCCAAAATAAAAATAAACGATAATATTATTATTGTATTTTGAAATTTGGTGATTTTAGAAGAAAAGAACAGACAACAGGGATAAACAGCTGATTTTTTATCTATGCCTCTATGATTGAAGAACAAGAGAAATTAATTTCAATTAAATTGGTGAATCTTTGAATTATTTCTCAAGTTGAGTGGATGAATTAATAATCAATTAATTAATAATTGATTAATAGTCTTTATCAAATAAAATCTAACAGAACAACAAATCGATGAAATAAAAATGAAGGAAGATTTTTCTTCTTGGAAAGCATTGTGCCATGTTGTGCAACTAGAATAGTTGATATTAAAGGCAGTGTGTCACAGACAAGTGGTGTAATCGAAATTTAAGGTTAAGTTTGTTAGCACGTTTTTGGAGTTGGCCGTACTTTCTGATCACTTTACTTTGAACTTACATTTTTCAGAATTATATCCTTTCAGTTGCATTTTAACATTTAAATAAGTAAAAATGGCTATACGAGTACAATTTGAAAACAATAATGAAATTGGTGTCTTCAGTAAGTTGACTAATGCTTACTGTCTGGTTGGGATTGGTGGCTCAGAAAACTTTTACAGGTAATATTTACAATCAATCCAATTAGTTAAATAATCCTGCATTTATTTCTTAATGTGAATAAGTAAATTCAAGCATTGTTTAATAAATGGAAATTGTTGTTTGTGAGAGATGGCCTAGAAATTTTCCTTGTTTTAAAAATATTTTAAGAGGTTATGTTAGCCTTTATGATAAATTTACTTTAATTTAGCCTTCATACGTCAATATGCTTATCACTACATTGACTTATAGTCCAGTCAATATAGAAATAAAAAGTGCTTGCAATTCATATTGTAGTTATGATTTTTTAAAAAATATTGTTTGGATACACATATAAGAAAAGTTCAGAACCAATTTTTTCATGCAAAATTTCCTTGTGCTAGATAAAGATTGGCCAAAAAACATCGTTTTTTCGGTACTTTTTCCAGTAGAATAGAATAGAATAGAATAGAATAGAATATATTTCTAGATCCATAGGCATATTGATGCATAAGATCACGTCAAAAATTGAGATGTTTTATTGTTTTTTAAAATTTAGAATTCATTTCTATGTTTGGTTCCGACATCTGCAGAAACTCATCGACCTCATAAAAAGGATTACTGCATAGCCACCCATACATTACACATTTGAACTCTCTGAGGCTTAAGTTCCTGACCTTGAGGGGTAATTTATTGAAGAGTCGTATACTCATAATCAAATGACTGGATCTCAGTTTTTCAAGTCGAACAAAGGGAACGTCAATGTCATGTCTACGTCTGGTATTGAGTCCATGTATGTTGATTCTGTGCTGATGTTTATGCTTCCCTTTATACGCGTGAACTAGGCTATTGTAGATGTAGAGATTTACAACTGTCAGAATTCTAAGCTCAAGAAAAAGTGGCTTACAGTGGGCAATTCTTCCAGCTCCACTCATAATTCTTATTGCTCTCTTTTGCATTATCAGCACCTCTCCAGTCTTGGTTGCATTGCCCCAGAACATTAAACCATAACTCATAACTGACTGGAACAGTGCAAAATATGTGGATTTTACATATTCAAATGGTACACAGCACATTAAACGCGACAACAGAAAGTTGACTCGAGACAGCCTATCCAGAACTGCATCAATATGAGGAGCCCATGATAAATCCCTATCCACAATCAGACCCAGAAACTTGGCCTTATTGGTCACCAAGGAGTCTCCACTGTACGGTCTTAAACTGAAGACAACCATCTGAGTCTTGGATTGGTTCAAAAGAAAGCCATTTGCTGAGAACCAGTCTGAAGCCTGTTTTGTTGAATTTCTAGCTCTCTCACCAACAGCCAACACATCAGAATCTGAATCAATCAGAGTTGTGTCATCTGCATATATGTATGTATTCAGCTATTTCCGCCAAATCCAGTAATGGGACAGGAAAATTTGCTCTAAACTATTTTTTAGATTATAAGATTCTAAATAAAATGAGATCACTTAGAACTTTCCACCTAAAATGAGTACCTACTGAGTTATAATTTTTCAAAAATTAGTAAAATGTAAAGAAAAAATTAATTTTAGTTTTTGATCAACAATATCTTCCAATTTTTATCATTTAAATGTATCCGCCAAATCAAGTAAACAGACAGAAATTTTTGCTCTTGCCTTTTTTTTTAGATTTGAGATGAAAATACTCGAAACTCTATCTTGAAGGAGTACCGTACTTAGTAATGATTTTTAAAAATGAGTTAAATTTCAAGGAAAAATAAATTTTGATGAATTTTAGTTTTTGATTAGCAATATCTTCCGATTGGTACGGTACCATTAAATGTATTTAAAATCCCTCTGGGCGAAATTTTGTGCTCTACAATTTGAGACCAGGTAGAGCGCTGTATCTCATAAAGATTACCAGGTACACCTGACAACAAATGCTCCTTGTATTTTGAAAAACACCTTATTTTAGCTTCAACCGTCAAAATTAACTTACTTCATTGTTCTCACATTGAGATTTTGCACAAGGATCTAAGTTTATAAGATCTATATGTTCTATGAGAATCACCTATTAGATGCATTCAATTTAGTAGAGAGGCGCGCATAAGGTCACCTCAAGGATCAAAATTTCAAACACTCATAATTTTTGACATAATGTAGGCCTACTACAGCTTATTCTTCTCGGCTCGTCAATTCAGTTTGAAATGATGCCTCAAATACGGTTCAAAAAATTTAAAATTTATTCTTTGTGTTATTTTTTTGTGTATTCAAATACAGGTACACTCAAGAATGAATTTTCTATTTTTCGACCAAATTTGTCTTATTGTACAGTAATAGGTACTACGAACATTTTAGCTTAACAGTATAGTTTTCTTTAATTTCCATTTTTCTAAACATAAAATAGAATTTGGTATTTCAGGAATAATGAAATGTTCCTGTGGCTAATCAACAATTCCAGTTTAATCTTAATAATAATAGAAAATATTATAATATAACACACAGAAAAAATTAGAGTAGGATTTAAGTGTTGAGCAGTAACTGTGTATAACGTTTTTGGATGTCATCACTTGTCCTGAGATCACCATATTGAAATTTTGATTTTAGTGTGTTCGAAGCTGAGTTGAACGATGTAATTCCAGTTGTTCATTGTTCACTTGCGGGGTGCAGAATCGTTGGAAGAATGTGTGTTGGTAAGATAACATCTGTCTCATAAAATCGTTCACTTTTATTTTGTGCGATATGTCCTGTTCATAGTTTTTAATCGTGCATACCACTGAGATAATATTGTATATTAGCAATCATTTGAGATTTAACTCATCTAGGTAGGAGGATTTATCAATATTAGGAAAAGAGAAGCAACTTGGGTTGAAACCGTTCTCAATTTTACGCTATAAAATACAATATAAATGTAATTGGGAATACTTTGATAAATAATCGATTAGAATAAATATAATTGTAGATTGATAATTCTAGAAAGGGTTTTGCTTCAAGCTTATTTTGCCTAATTTGTTAGTATACAACCACACTGAAAGCGGAGCGGAGCGTGGCGTAGCGTTCTAGAGTGGAGCGTGGCGTAGCGTTCTAGAGCGGAGCGTGGCGTGGCGTGGTCAGAGCGTTCATGATACACACAGGAAGCGTCTGAGCGTCAAGCGTCAAGGGCCTAGAAAATGGTGTTGTCTAGTTTACACGGACATTACTTTGTGAAAACAATTACTTAAAGTATTGGATTTACCTAAGCCTGCTAGGACAGAGAGGGTTAATGAAATTAACTTGAATCGTAGACTATTTGGTGAATATCACCATCTGTTTAATGTTTTAAGAAAGCATGAGTCCCGATTTTTTGAGTAGATGCGAATGTCAACTTCAACCTTTGATTACATTTTAACAAGAGTGAAGCCTGATTTGGAAAAACAAGTCACTAATTTCAGGAATCCAATATCTGCTGAAGAAAGACTTGTAATTAAAAATTAATTACAGAGTTTAAAAGTTTGTGTTTCTTCAATAGTTACTTAATATTATTTGTTACAAATGGTCATTAAGTGGAATATTTCTAATAAAATTATTAATTCAAGCCATCTAAATTCAAAATTTATAGTTTTCATGTTTATTTTGGACTAAAATTTTATAAAAATTGTACACGTGAAATCCTAACCTTATCTTTGACTTTTTCACCTATAAATTTGGAAGAAAAATAGCACAAGGATTACTTTATTATTGTATCTACCTATTACATAAGTGTCATTTTTATTGTAAATAAATTAAACTAAGGTAAATCATATTTCATAGAAATTTGAATGAAATGGGTTAGAATAGCCTTACTTTTAATTTCAAAGTGCAATAGATGAATGTTCTCTTTTGAATAATCAAATAATACACATTACAGGGGAATTTGGACAAACATTAAATTTAATATACTAGTGTACTAGACGGTAGTAGAAAAATAAATTATTATGTACAAGAGTAGACTACTAGTGTATACATTAGTAGGGCACTCGCACGTTGACGCTTTGATGCTCCGCTCGTAGACGCTCCAAAAAACAAACCAGCTTGTTCCAAAGTTTGACGCCACTCTCCGCTCTGCGAGTAAACGCTTGCAGTGTGTTGTAGCTCATTACTTTACTTGATATTGTTCACGACGCTCCTTGACGCCACGCTCCGCTCTGCTTTCAGTGTGGTTGTACCCTTACATGCTTGTACGTAGTCTATTGCTTAAAAATGAAAATGACTTGCATTTTCACCACAGTAAAGATTTAATAAACCAATCTGTTATTTATTCTTGTCGAACTTGTGATTTTTTCCAGGAAATAAGAATGGACTTCTCGTGCCAAATTCTACAACAGATACAGAACTCCAGCATCTTCGTAATTCCCTTCCTGATAAGGTTAAAGTTCAACGTGTTGAAGAAAGGTTATCTGCGCTAGGAAATGTTATTACCAGCAACGATTATGTTGCCCTTGTCCATCCTGATTTGGATCGAGTAAGTACCATAGAATACAAAATAATAGTTCAAATATTATATAACTTATTTAATGGCTCAATGACTTATCTTCCAATGCAACACTTGCTTTCATTAACTTATCAGAAAATTTATTCTTTTTTTATTTCATCGATATTTTCATGTCCATATGATGTTTTCAAAACAGATCTTTAAAAATTTGTATAATACAACATTATATAGAATAAATACATTACAATAAAATACAACATTATATAAATAAATTATCATGGTGAACATTAGTAACACGTCTATGATAATGTCTCTCAAGTTATAGAAACACAGCATTCAATATAGAAAAGACCCCCATTCTGTATTGTGTCTCCTACCTAAAATGTTTCCTTTGTATGCTTATTCACATTGCTTATGTCTCATACCTATGATATCACTTTGAGATTCTAAAATTCTAATTGACCGAGCGAAGTGAGGTCTAAGATTAAAGTCGACGGTTTTGCATTTCTCTTTATGTTTTTATGTTTATATTTATGTTCCGCATTTACAGCGAAACGCTGCAATAGATTTTCATGAAATTTGACAGGTATGTTCCTTTTTGAATTTCGCGTCGACGTATAGGCAGGCCTACATACGGTTTTTTGTTTAATTTCGCATTTTAAGGATAATACAAAAGGAAAAGGAGTCTCTTTTGAACGCCAATATTACCGTAAAAATCAGACTTTAGAATTATTCATCATAAATCAGCTGTCTAGTGGACTATAATACTACCCGTTCAAAAACATCAAACATCTTGAAAATGTATCTTTCCATCAACGTTGTAGACAGTTGCAGCCAAAGACCTTGAAGATGCATAGACTCACATGCAGTATGCAGCGCTAGTGTCGTACTTGGAATCGGCCATTGAGGGGGCAACCTATAAGATTATTACATACCAATGCCTTTCTAATCTATAGCATTATAAATATATAGATATAATATCTCGTGCTAAAATACCCCAATGGCGGCCTTCAATTTCAAGTAAAAGCTATCATTGGGAAGGCATAGGCATTGAGGGTCTATATCTCTTTAAGGTCTTTGGTTGCAGCCATACCTGATAACAGCGCTCACACTCACATTCTAGGACGACACGTCACGGTACGATAGGACAGAAATCTCTATGTTTATTTAGGATTTTTTCTATACATTTTAAATTGATAAATTATTTATTAATTTTTGAGAAAACATAACAACAGATCAATGTAACTTACTGAGCGCAAGGTCTACTGTTCACAGAACTACTAGCATGAGCATTACTCTATTCATCTTATATTTATGAGGATCATACGATTAGTAATGATTTAAATATCATTCCTTGCTTGTTGATAAAATTATAGTGTTTCTATTGATACAAATGTATCTGTACCTAAAATTTCTTCATTCAAATGTCAAGATTCATGAAAAATGTCTTCTGTACTCTAAATAAGATCTGACGTGTGTTCCTTTTTGGTGATCAAGATATTTTTCTTTTTAAATTCATTAATAATCTTATTACTTTTTAAAAATTAAATACTCTTTTCCTACAGTTACGTTGAAAAGTGGCCATTGCTGCACTGATTACAGAACGCAAAGAATCACTTTTCCGCTCTAGTGCGGGAAAAATTTTTCTGCACTCCAGATTTGCAACATGGCAACGCAAAATACTTAGTAGGTTATATGGAGCAACAGTGCAGCAAAATCAAAATGAAGTTGGTAACAGTGACTGCTGTGGCTGCTATAGTGAGCAACGAAGCACAACGCGCTAATTATTACATTATATATTATAACCAAGGACAACATTTTTTATTCAATTTGACAATAAATTAAGGTTTTTATCAATAATAAAATTACACAGAAAAACATTTGATGCATTTCAGGCAATTTTACCCATAATTACCCACTTTTCATATTCAATGGTAACTGTAGGAAAAACTTAATGTGAAATACGTGCGCAAAGTTCCTCTGCTGCACTCAAGAAACCATTCCGCCCTCGCCTACGGCTCGGGCGTAAACGTTTCTTTCAGTGCAGCAAACTGTCACTTTGCGCACTAGTTGCACAAATAACTATTTTATTCTTATTTAAAATTTCTAGGAAACCGAAGAAATCATTGCTGATATCCTGAATGTCGAAGTGTTCAGACAAACGGTAGCTTCAAACGTGTTGGTTGGGTCTTACTGTGCATTTTCCAATCAAGGCGGCTTGGTTCACCCTCATACGACAACTCAGGATATGGATGAACTTGCATCTCTACTCCAAATTCCGTTGGTGGTAAATATCTCAAATATTCTTATTCAAATATCGAATCTTTGGATTTAGGATTTATTACTTCTAAATTAGCATTTTGTGCATTCTCATCCAAACATAATTGAATGTATAATAATCAGTAAGGGCCGGTTTCCGAGATCGGGATTCAGTCAAGTTCTAGACTTTAAACAGCTGGAATCAGAAAATTGGCTTTCCGAAACGGGGCGTAGTCGTAGTCCACGTTTAAATTAAATTTCGAAAAACAAGAGAATTGAACACAGAATAAAATAAAGAGAAAATAGTGTAAAGTTTCAGCTATTTTGAATTATTTAGGAATGTTTCATTTTATCAAGGAAATTGGCTCACCGAAACTGGGCGTAGTCGTAGTCCATGTTTAAATTACATTTCGAAAAACAAGAAAATTGAACACAAAATAAAATAAAGAGAAAATAGTGTAAAGGCTCAGCTATTTTGAATTATTTAGGAATGTTTTATTTCTTCAAGAAAAAAGTTTCCAATTATAGAAATGAGAAAATAAAGATTATAAAAACTAAGACTATGCCCAGTTTCAGAAAGCCTATTTTCCAATTCCAGCTGTTTTAAGTCTAGAACTTAGCTAAATGCCGAGCTCGGAACCGGCCCTTAATGCAAGACAATGGAAATCTATTCCAAAATAGAGCTAATCGGTAGACTGCTAATCTAAACTGAACTAAATCCCGATCTCGGAAACCGGCCCAAAGTATATGAGCATAGCCACCTCTAATACATTAGAGGTGGCTATGATATGAGTGTATGAATCATATACTTATAATATAATCACATTGTATTATAATGTAATGTTATTTAGGTTTTTTAATTTGATTGACCGAGCGAAGTGAGGAGGTCTAAGATTAAAGTCGACGGTTTGGCATTTCTCTTAATGTTTAAATGTTTAAATGTATGTTTATATGTTGCGCATTTACGGCGAAACACGGTAATAGATTTTCATGAAATTTGACAGTTATGTTCCTTTTTTAATCGTATAACGTATAAACAAGGTTTTTGGAAATTTTGCATTTAATAGATAATATAAAAGGATAAAGGAGCCTCCTTCATACGCCAATATTAGAGTAAAAATCCGACTATAGAATTATTCATCATAAATCAGCTGACAAGTGATTACACAGATGTGTGGAGAAGCCAGTCTATTGCTGTATTTCCATAAGGTCTATAGTTTCAATCAGGTACTTGTGGATGAGAATACTGCGTGAGGTCTACTGTTCACAGAACTACTAGTATTTCAATAAAATCATATATTACAATTTTGTAGCTCAGATCGGCAATTCCAAACCATTATGTCACATATGGAGTTTTGATTGGTCATGTAGTTTCTCTTAGAAATTGATTAAAATTGATCAGGGTTGAGTTTTGGGTGCAATGCTTGATGAGCGCCGTTTTATTTGAGTGAAGGTAAGAGATAGTAAAAGATTGTCGTTTTGAAATAGGCTGGAACCATCAACCGAGGATCAGAAGTAATAGGAGCTGGTATGGTGGTCAATGATTGGAGTGTTTTCTGTGGGATGGATACCACGTCCACTGAAATCTCTGTCATCGAAAGTATATTCAAGTTGAATGAAGCCCAGCCAGCCGCCATTACGACAACCATGCGAGCTTCGCTTATTGACAGGTACGTACACTCACTAGAACTAAACTTGTTTATGAAGGTGCTTACAGATATACGCGCCGCGAACATGAGCAATTCACTTATAATCGGCTGATTATATCTGTTTTTTTACAGAAACGGTAAGATACAGATATAAAAAGCTTGGCATCAGCTGATTAAAAGTGAATTGCTCATGTTCGCGGCGCGTAAATCTGTACGCATCTTAATAAATACAGGGTAGGGCAGAGACGATTGACGAGTTTAGAAGGGTTATAAGTAATGAACCGTTCAACTTGGAAAAAAATCGTTAAAGGGTTCAATTCGGTTTTAAATGTAGTTTTTATTGTTAATTTTGTAAATATTTTGGACTCTAAATTGGACAAAAATCGTGAAGTGTAAACATAACCTATTTTTGGAAAATTTCTATCTTAATTTGGGAAAGGGACAGTTTTGGGCTTTAAGCCTCTTGTTCCTTTCCCAATCATTAATAGTTGAGAATGATATTGTAACCTATGTATAAATAAATAAATTTTTTAAAATTATATCAGTTAAATGGTGGCCATCAGCAGCAATACACTGATGTAGCGTATTTTTGAAGTTTTAAAACGCATTTTGGCACACTGTGATTGGTAAGGCCTGGTTCTATTTTCTGATTCGCTCCTTTAGTTCTTTCTTCCAAGGTGTGTGTGCGATGTTTGAAAACTTTATTTTTGTGGTAACTTAATAGAAAAACGTTTCTGCGCCCCAAATTGGAAGAACTTGCTGAGAAACATGACTTGGGAGAAATATGGTTTTAGCAGGATGAAACTACAACCATAGAGAAACAATAGCGTAAGTAGATATCCCATGGTATAGGGCGTTTATGTCGCAACTTTTACTGTTATCTCAAGCCGATTACTGACGATTATTATCGATTCTCACTGTTTTGGCCGGGTGAGAGTGTACGAATGGCACAATAATGAGAGACTACCAGCGTCACATAGCTTCACAGTGAAGAAATATGTGGATTATCGGCTTGAGATAACAGTAAAAGTTGCGACATAAACGCCCTATACCATGGGATATCTACTTACGCTAATGTTTCTCTATGCTACAACCTACACAGGGCGCATTTCAATGAATGTGTTGAGACAAAAATATTCCCAGGGCTGCATACCTCACTAAGGGTGGACCTGAAGTGGCCGGCACGCTCACCCAATTTGAACATATGCGATTTTTTTCTATGGGGTTACCTCATAAATAAAGTTTTCAAAGATCGCCCACACACCTTGGTAGAGCTAAAGGAGCGAATCAGAAAATAGATCCAGGCCTTCCCAATCGAGTGTGCCAAAATGCGTTTTAAAACTTCAAAAATATAAGTGATTGCTGCTGATGGCCGCCATTTAACAGATATAATTTTCAAAAGTAAACATTAAAAACTACATTTCAAACTGAATTGAACCCACTAAATAATTTTTTTCGAAGTTGAACGGTTCATTGCTTATAACCCTTCCAAACTCGTCAATCGGCTCTGCCCCATCCCGTATAACCTGGTCTCACCAACGATTCAACATTCTTGTATTGAAGATGCAGTTCAATTTTTAAAATGGATTATCATTCTCTTTTTTACAATGCTTAATATTGTTCAGGTGTTGTCTCAAAATACAGTTGGGGAATTCGTCATAACTAATATTGAAATTCGTTTTAATAATGAAATGATGGTATTGATTACTTGATCGTGTTTATTCAGTTGAATAATTGAATTATTGCCGTGCTTGTATTTCAACCTAGATACCAGGTATTTCAACTTTGGATGAAAACTTTAATCTATCATTGAATGCATATTTTCAATCAGTAAAATACAATTCAAAACATCATAGTTATTAAGCTATTAAACATTAAATCTAGTTTGAATAGATTTTTGTGTTTTTTGATGAATTTGACGAGCTACCTTGGTAGTATTAGTTCGAATACAATTTCATATCAGTCAACTCAATAATTGGAATTGAATCAAGTAAGACCAATATAAAAGAATATTCACCTATATTGGGAAAAATTGAATTACCTAGCTATCATTCAGCTTTATCCACATTATCGTATATCCGCATAGTATGCATCAGACGTTGTAAGGCAAGGGAATTAATGAATTCATATTTCTTATCTGTTTCAGTATGGCGTGATCACCCTGTTATGGATTGTAAATATTATTTGTGAGACCTTTCAAGAACACTTTCTGGGCAATAAATAGCAATAGGAACTGTCAAATATGTCTGAACGATATACTCAAATCACATCAATCAATTTATTTCATTCATAACATTTTTCTATAAAATGGTTTTTAATCTTTCTGTGTTTCTATAGAGCACGTTGCCTAATAATACCGTGTGACCTGGCTGGCTCAGGTCTGGTGTCAGAGTTTTCAGGTCGCATCTAATCATTTCAGGGTCTCTGACATGATCTAACAACTGTTTTTAGGCTGCCGGGATCGACGACTAAACGTGTCCGTCCGAAACACGAGTGTGGCCCGAGAAAAAATATATAATAAAATATTTATTTAAATCCCCGGGCCGGGATTCACAACCGGGCCTCTGAAATATAAAACTAGCAACAATTATAATATTGAATACGTACTATATTGAGGTCCACGTTATAATGACAGTATTTGATCAACTTTGGTTTTGCTATCCTTGTCTATCATTCGACAAAGCCGGTGGTACTATCCTTTTCTAGGTCCACAACGATGCCAATTATGTTTTTGACAGTGTAGAAATATAATTAATTGATGCAGAGAATCGGCATCGCCATTCTCCTATATTTATCTACTGCCATTATAACGTGGACCTTACTATAGTAAAGTGTTACAGAGATGTTATAGATATACCAAATACGCATTATTTGTTATTCTGGTTTAAGCTAGAACTAGTTCACGGTTGAACTAGTTGCTTGAGTAAAAATACAATTTTCTTCTTTCTTCATCATAATATATAATTTCGACCAGATTCCATTGTCAGGTTTAGCAAAACACATAATTGTTTATTTTTAAATTATAATTAGAATTTTTCATTTGATTTGAGTGTATCAAATTGTATCATTGTTGAACGGAAGCTCTAATGAACATTGGACCATTAAGTGACCATTAAATGGTCGACATTATGAACGGATTTTGAATGAATTCTTTAAAGCATGAAACCAATTCTGTGAATTGAGCGTCGAGTACAATTTTATCATAAATGATCAATTACACCATTCCCACATTGTTTCAACGTAGATTATAATATTATTGAAAGGACTATAATAAATTTTTATATTCTATAACCTTACTTAGTAGTACATTTCACTCTGACTCCCTCTCATTACTTTAATCTTCGACAGAACATGAATATTGGGGCTGTTCTAGGATCGCATTATTATGTATTGATAGTGAAATTCCACTAGTTTGTTTTCTTGCAATACAGTCAGAAACGTCAATTGCTTTCTAAATTCGAATTGTGAGCAAACCAGTTCAAAATATGATTTTTTTATGAACATGGAATACTAGCCGGCAGGCACGCTTCGTTCGCCTTAAGTTAGGCGCACACTGATCGTCACCGGACGGACGGCACGCATCGGACGATTAGATTTGATGCATTTCTTTCAATTGAAGTGCCCATACCTATACGATGCGCATGCATCAAATCTAATCTTCCGATGCGTGCCGTCCGTCCGATGACGATCTGTGTGCGCCTACCTTTATCCTTTAGCGAGGGGGCTCTGCCACCTGGACCCCCGGCTGGATAATCCAGAAATGAGATCAGCGGGCTTGCATCCCTCGCCTGCATTTTTCATTTGAGCTTGCTTCCTTCAAAAGAGACTTTCAGGCTCGATTCAATCACCAGTACTATTAGAGACATGGTTAAGATATTATGAGAATTATTATAATTCAGTCTAATAGTTCTTCAATAGTATATTTCGCACCTAGAGCAGAAAATGAGATTTCTCCGGCTCGAAATCGGTTTTCAAGTCCGAGGCCGTAGGCCGAGGACTAGAAAAGATTGAGAGCCGGAAAAACATTTTTGCCCGTGGTGCGAATGCTATTTTTCGCCACACACAAAAATGAACAATATATATATATATATATATATATATATATATATATATATATATATTTCTCATATATATATATATATATATATATATGAGAATAGTTGTTTACTAAGCACTTCCGAAAGCAGAAGTGGAAGGTGATAGCAAATCTGAGGTAATCTGAATATCAGGAAATTGTCCAAGTATTTTCATTTTTTATTCTGATTTGTCTAAATAACCTAAAAGATGATGTTCAATTATGTGGGAGGTTGAGTTTATACTTTTTTATTCTTTCAAATGACAATAAGATGATATTATAAATGTTTTAATTATTGAATAATGAACACAAATAATGAAACGTTTTTTGATCACCTTTCTTAGTTCCATGTTAGCGGCTGGAAAGGGTACTCTTTCCGGCCTAGGCCGGAAAGAAACCTGTTCTGACGTCAGACGAGAGTCGTCTGCAAACAATATCTTTCAGATCTACGTAGGGACTGGAAAACAGCTGCTTTCTGTGCAGTGTGGCGAAAAATTTAAAACAGGAATGATGTGGAGAACTTAACAAACAACCATATCGAACCATCTTAAGTATGATAAACGAGGAAAGAAACCCTCTGATTTAGCTCCGCCATTACTTAACCCTCCGATAGGCGCGCGGGCTACAGGTGTAGCCCAATACTTTTGTTTCTGCTGTCACCATGTTGTGGGTAAATCTGGTAGGATGAGCAGTTCAGTAGCTGCCTTTCGTAACCCCTACTACTCAGGTCATGTTGTCAACATGGGTGCATGAGTGCTAGTAAATTTCCGTGAAAGTTGCTTGGGCTACAACGGGCCCGCGCGCCCGTTTTTGCAATGAACCGTAGAGAACAGTCTTATGAGAGTGGAATCTATAATGAACTATTACGCGATTATTTCACTGATAAAGAAGATTTCGAGTGATAGTAATGATGGTGAAATAAATCATGTTGAGGAAGTAATTTACCCTTCTGATACAGAAAATGCAGATGAGAATTTCAAGTCTAGTCAGGGACAAGTTGATGATCCAATGATTGTGGATGAGGAGAATAGTGATGATGAAGAGCCGTTGTCGGATTTATAATTTTCCAAGGACAAATTGAAGAATATCATTAAGTGAAAAGAAAGTGTTCCTTCTCGTCCAAATATTTGCAAAAGTAGAAATATTGTTCTACATTTACCTGAATCTAAAGGTGAAGCAAAAATGCTGCAACTGATATAGAATGTTATAATCTTTTTTTTTTTTTGACAACACTATTATTGGACTGATAGTTTCTGGTACAAATATCTATATAAATCACATAAAAGAAAAATATCATCGAGAAAGAGATGCAAGACTTACACATGATACTGAAATTCGAGCATCTTTTGGCATATTACTGCTCTCAGGTGTGATAGGTGGTAGTAGGAAAAAAACAATGAATATCTGGGACAAATCGAATGGAACTGGGGTGGAAATGTGTTACTTAGCTGTGAGTAGAAAGCTATGAATGTAAATAAAATGAGCAGTTGATATATTTTCCTTTCTTCCTATTGTAAATTTTATGTATACTTTGAGAAATTTGTGTCTATAAGATAATGAAAACGCTGAAAAATTATAAAAACGTCAATTTCGAGCGTATCTTTGGCGAAATATTGAAGTCCTTTTAACGACATAAGATATTTAGACCCTAGCTGAACCTCTATACCTAATTTATTTATTTATTCACGATACAAATGATACTGCTGTAATAACATTGATAGATAGGATAATAAGGTAGTCCTTGTGCTATTTTTCTTCCAAATTTAGGTGATGACACAGTCCAAGATAAGGTTAAGCTGCGATTAGACCAAAGTTATTAACAAAATGTTAATAACTCAATCCTTATAGATTCTATTAGATTAAATTAACATAACTTATCATACACATGATGAAGATGTGTGTTTGTCAACTTCCGTTCAATCTAATATAATCTATAAGGATTAAGTTATTAATATTTTGTTAATAAATTTGGTGTAAACCCAGCTTAAGTCTTTCAACTAATTTGATTTTGAAAACTCTGAGTACCGTAATAATATTATTACGTGTGAGTGCTGTTCAATTTTTTGATCAAAATAACATAGGCCCAACCAAAAATTTGATAACAGTTATGTTAATGTTGGCAAATGGTCTAGAATCACACCACACAGGCCCGGCCCTCGTTTGCACAAAAGTTAATGTTTAACCGTGATTAATTTCACTAGAACCAAACAGAAAAGATGTATTTGGAAATACGGGTTCTCGACTCTCGTGGAATTAATCACGATTAAAATTTAACTGGCTTTTGTGCAACCTGCACATAACCTACAACAGAAAATCAATTCATGTCTCATAGTGGCGGATGCACAACAGCTGGTTAAAATTTAACCGTGATTAATTCCACCACAAAGTCGTTTCTGAAAAGACAACTTCTCTGATTGGTTCTTGTGGAATTAATCACGGTTAAAATTTAACCAGCTGTTGTGCACCCTTAGACCAGAAGTGTGCACCGGGCCATAGTTTACAAAACGCTTACTGGAGCGCTGTCAGCATTCCAAGTTCACAGTTTGGTTTACAAGGTCTGTTTTTATAGAGTTCAGCTGATTTGCATGATCAGCTGCTATCAAGGTTGGCCATCCTGATAAACAAAACATTCCAAATTGGACGACTCGTCTTATTTGGACTTCGTCTGCATTATTTGTAATCTGCATTTATCTTTAATATTAAAAATTGTTATAAGCTTCTAATTTATGTTTATTAATACTCAACCACTAATTCAATAATTGTTCAGTGGACTTATAATGTAAGCTTAGTCAGTAAATAGATATTGTAATTATATTATAATCCAACAGTCAACTCAGACGTAAAAATTCTAACCTCAACCAGGTAAGTCGTTTTAAAAAAATAGAATAATATTCGAATATATTTTATAATATCAAAAAAAGTTCTAGTAACTTTTAGGATACCGCATGCTTAGACTCTACTTTATTAAAAACCATAAATTCATAGGTGGATTTTAAAAAACCCAAATTTTTATAGTCTATTTTAATTGTTTAGTTTTTATTATTGTTTCAACTAGCACAATAGAATACTAAAATACTTGGAATTACGGCTAAAGTCTAGTTATAATGCCATAATACGTGTCATCAAATATTTGAATAGAATCAAGCATGTCATTTTGATTACAAAATCACAAAAATGAAACAGCGGCCACTCATCATAAATTTAAAAAAATTATTTACTTTTAACATCCTCACTTTGTTCAAAAATTTTCACACACCACTTAATCTAGAATTAAGCCGGTAAAGGATCAAGTTGAGTTATGTTTATTAGTGCCGGTTGCACAAAAGCCGGTTGAATTTTAATCGTGCTATATTCCATGAAAACCAATCGGAGAAGCTGTCTTTCCACAAACGTCTTCTCTGATTGGTTCTCGTGAAGTTAATCACGGTTAAAATTTAACCGGGCCTGTGTGTTTCAAAGGTAAAGGATAGGTTACGGGTTAGGTTTTTGGTTTGTGAATTCAAATGGTGACAGTCGGGAGACTAGAATCGACTGGTCTGAGTGTGCCACCATTTGGAAACACATGCTCTCGACTAGAGTCGAGTCTCTTCTCGACCTGATTCGCGTAAGTGTGAGTTGAGTCTTAAATGGCAATAATATGCTGGAAGGGGTTAGTGTTCAAAAAAGAATATTATGGCTGATAATATGGGTTAAGTGCATGCAAAATTGTGCTGCTTTGAACTTCGTTTATTTTGAAAACAATAGTGAATGCAGTTATTAGACGACAGGTGATCATAGTGTAATTTGACAAACTTGAGGTAATTAACTGAGGGCCATGTATTGACGTTAAACGCTAATCTATGATTACATGACGATATGAGCTCAAATAATATCTTGTCTAAACTATGGTTCGATTTCCTTATTTTATCATAATACACTACAGTCTGGACTATAAAAGACCAAGACCGTACCGTTTTTTTTTAGTTTTTAAATTGAAGAAACTTTTAAAATTGATTTTCTTATGCCTCCTGGACTGAAAATTTGCTATTCTCCAATTTTAGTATATTAATGACTTGTTGAAGCTTAGTAAATCCTAGGATACGATATACGAAGAATTACAAGTACAGTTATGAATACATTTTGACAGTTTATACAGAGTGCGGTATCATAGTTTTCTTTTTTAAACTTGATAAAACGCATTGTGAGAGTCGGAAAAGTTTTATTCTATTTTCAAAATGTAAGTTTGTATTTAAAGCTTGGTTTCTTGTAGTTTTGGAGAGTTATATCATGGAGGTACTTTTTTCACTAATTCTCTCACTTTTCTCCAATTTTCATTTAATATATAGGATTTTCATCGATTTATTTAGAATATTTCAATTAATAATAGGAAAATGGAGATTGAAGAACCTCAATAATGGACAGTCATACTAGATTGGAAAACGTTGAATACTGGGCTCAAAACTGTCCTACCTTGACCCAAGCAGTGGGTTGTATTTACTCACTTTTACTAAATTTACTTTCTCTCAAACCATGACTGTTTCGATAATAATAATAATAATTTATCAAAGGTTAATAGAGCCTTATCTGTATGAACTATGGCAGTACGTAAATTATATAAATTCGTTGTAGATATTTATAATTTAATTCAGCTATTTTAGTACATGCATATTCTGGCAGTATTCCGACTATTTTATAATTGATTAAAAACTAATTGTTATCTGACAAAAACGATAGCCAATCCCTTGTGGTTAAGAAGCCCATTCAACTCTCCATGATTTTATAGGCTACAAATACTATTTTATCAGTACTGTATACCCACAATTTTGAAGCTTGTGTGGCATTTTGCACTTCAACTAATTAGCCATTGGGAACCTCATAAATGGCCCATTTTAAAAGTGAATTGTTCTTGATGAAAAGAAAAATAAATTAACTTATAGGAAATTAACATATTTTTCGAAAATTTCAAATTATGACAAACTATTGATTTTCTATGAAATCTTATATTTATCGAAATAATTGTATAATTTAGGAGTAGGTTCTTGAGTTAGTCTGTTACTTTTTATAATATACTTCACTGACTCTCCTTAAAAAACGAGTAGGATACTTATTACTACTTCCAAATAACTAAATTTTCACTGATTTGTGTTTTGGAATAACAAACTATAGACAGCTTTTGACAGACTTATAGACAGCTTTTGAATACAGTAACTATATTACTATATTATTGGGTAATATAGTTACTGTACTCTTGAAGAGCTGATAGACGAAGAATTGGTTAATGAACAAGTAATTATATTAATTTTATTTGCTTTGAATTTAATTATTATTTTTTTAAATGATGTTGGTACTTCATGCCCCATAAATATTTTCATATTTTTGACTTTAGCTATAATCAGTGTTATAGTCTATCATTAGCATATTCTATTAAAATGTTTTATTTTTTCAGCGAAATGGCAAAACTACTACCTCTAGCTTGTAGAAAGGCTTTTATTGAGTCTGTCTTGTTATTTCCGCGAGGAGTGTTAGCTGTTATTAGGCCTCCATCGGATTGCATCACAGTAAGACATAGCAGCACAAGCAACCAAAATAAAAGTGAACCGCAAACCTCAGTGGTCTCAAAACCATCAGGAGGTGAAGTACAAACTGCCTTCGTTAAAGTAAAAGAAACCACCAAGACTGTTACTTATTTAGGTGTTATCCTTGCTGGTATTGGTCTTACTGGCTTAATATTCAGCACGGTTTTCAAAGAGCTTTTTTCAAAGAAAAGTCCAAATAATATTTACTCTCAGGTACTGGAAAGATGTCGGAATGATCCCAGATTGCAATATGAATTGGGTTCGCCAATTAAGGGATATGGCGAAGAAACCAGACGTGGAAGGAGGCGCCATGTCAGGTGAATATTATATTTTACTCTAAAATTTAAAACTTGAAATCTTCGCCAATATTGGGAAACCGCATTTAATTTCTTACAAATGTTTGATAATGTGGTTATTTCAATTTCTAATTGAAAACAATTATAAAGTCAATTAGCTTTACTCGAGCTTAGCTCACTTCTGAAGCTAAACGTCCAGATCTCCATAAATATAAAAAATATTTATTCACAGAATGTTGCCAAATACTCCTGATTTGCTTTGTGTTGATACTACAAAAACAAACCCTCTACGCTTATTCGAAATGATAAGTTTTTCTTTAATGGAGATAATAATAATATTCAAGCGGAGTGATAATATTTTGCCTTTATTCAATCACGATTTACGATTTCTCATTAAGAGGTGATTGGAGGTTGGCGAAAGATGCAGGATACAATTAAGCCTAGATTCATTGGATAAAATTTCTATGTCATAGAAAACGAAGGAATTATTCATAATAAATAAAAAATGCCTTTCTTTCTTTAGGGCTACTGTTGAATATAAATAAAAATAGAAATCCAAGTACCCTTTTTAAAAATTTTTAGTCACAAAATTGTTTAGTGACTAAACAATTTTAAAAAGATGTATTCTTCATTCACGCATTCAAGCTACTTAATGCATAACCAATTTATGAATGAAAGACAATCCTTATTGGAATGAATAATTTGCTTTAATTTTTACTACATATCCAATTATACAAAGAAAAATTACAGTTATTAAGACCAGCATTGAAGCCTAGGTCAGCGACCATTTCATTCATTCAATCAATCCTCATTTTGGAATGTGCTATCACGTAAAATTTGAAGAAAAATAGCACACGGATCGCCTTATTGTTTTATCTCATAATTATTTTAAATTAGTCATTTAAAACATAAATAAATAAATAAAGGATATTATTTTTATCTGTTAGGTAGAACCACAGCCACCTCTAATGACTTATAAGAGGTGCCTGGTAATACCAGCATAGCCACCTCCAATAGCTGTTATTTTTTTAAATCTTTTCCACCAATCATGTATTAGATTTTAGGCCTACATTGCGACGTTGCCATATCGTAGGCCATGGCCTTGTATTAGAGGTGGCTATGATACCAGTAATGCGTCTCTTTTATGTGATAAATGTTTTGTTTTCTCTTATTTTTAACTTTCTGTTTCTTACTATTTCAGTCATGTTATTTATGAGAAAGATGGCGTGGAACATTTGCGAATGAAGTTTTATATTGAAGGACTTCGCAAAAAAGCAACTGTTCATCTGGAAATGATTGAGGTGATGATTCAAGCTGCAACTCTCGTATTCTATATAATATAATTAATAAAGGAAAGAACTGGCCTATTCACGTACGGGATAGGAAATTCACGAATGACGCATCATCACGTCTGAACTACTCTGCTGATGAACTAGAAATTTTTCATAATTATAGATTCTTAATTTACCGAGGATGGTTATAGCACGGAATAAGCATAAAGTAGTGTTTCTTTCCTCTGTGGTTATAGGCATTTTAAAAACTCTTCAAGTTTTCATTACGTCAAGTTTCCAATTCGTCATGCTTCCAGTTTTTTATGCTTTGCCTGTGAGTGGTCATAGATAAAATCATAGAGAAGCAATAGCGTAAGTAGATATCCCACGGTATAGGGCGTTTATGTCGCAACTGTTACTGTTATCTCAAGCCGATTACTGTTGATTATTGTCGAATTTTACTGTCTTGTTGGGGTGAGAGTGTATGAACGGCACAATATGAGAGACTACCAGTGTCACACAGCTTCACGGGAAAGAATTACATGAACTATCGGCTTGAGATAACAGTAAAAGTTGCGACATAAACGCCCTATACCATGGGATATTTACTTATGCTATTGTTTGTCTATGATAAAATAGCGTAGTCAATGGTTTTATTTTCTATCTTCTCATTCTTCTTTTATTTAAAAGAATCACTGTGACAGTATCGCTGTGCCGCTCCTCCGACCTAGTGCACTCTCACCTTAAAAACTCTTCAAGATTTCAGTAAATCAAGTATTTAATTGCACTCTTGCAGAGCACGGGTTATCTGGTAGCAGAAAATAAGTCATGTCTTGAATGGAATGAATAATATTATCATCACTGTACACTGTACAGTGTCTTCAATGAGACCATTGCTCCTCAGCAACCTCAATACTTTAAAGCTGTAGTCAATTATTTATGGAACAAAACAAGAGTGATATGTAATACTGTATCGTTTGTAGAAATCAAATAGATTGTGAGAATCGTATAATATTTACTTGGATTTTGGAATATTAGGCTATCTATTTAATGAAAGAATCACTAATAACATATTTCCATTAAGAAATAAATAAGACTTGTTAAAACAGTATCATTGTAACTAAAATAAATTATGGAATGTTGGAAATAAGATTAATTAAATTTAATCAACCATTTATGGAAAGCTAATTTCTGGCCATTTGTTTCAGGATGGGAATGGAGAATATATTTTTCGATATTTGTTTGTAGAACTTGATGATTTCGGTAGATCTGCTATTGTTCTTGAAGATAATAGATACGGACATGTCGATACCCCAAAAGGAAAACGAATCGAAGACATCGGCTTCTCAAAAGAACTAGAAGAAGGGGTAATCTAGTAATGTGATGGAATTTGTAGTCATATCCGGAAGTAGAATAATACGTTCAATAGACTGAACAATTCAATCGAAATAGAATATTACACTTTTGAAATGTATATAATCTCTTTTTAAATTAGGAACTATAGAGGCTAAATATTTAAGATCATTGTGTTCATATATAAAATCCTGTTTCGTGATATTGGGATACTACTAATCAAGTACCATGTAATCAGAATAATAATGAGTGGCAGAAGTATTGTTTTTACCTCGTTATTACGATCGACTGATGATTTAATTTTGCTCAAGTCTTATTTTCATTAGTCATGTTGGATATTGTTAGAAAGAAATAAAAATCTATGTACCCTTACCCTATAGATTTTG
This sequence comes from Nilaparvata lugens, assembly GCF_014356525.2. Taxonomy (NCBI): domain Eukaryota; kingdom Metazoa; phylum Arthropoda; class Insecta; order Hemiptera; family Delphacidae; genus Nilaparvata; species Nilaparvata lugens. Next base: position 12,117,038 of record NC_052506.1, read on the forward strand.
GATTTTTATTTCTTTCTATTTAAGACTAGCCACAACAAAAAAAAAGTTATTGTTGTATGCAATCTACCATCTTATAGTCATACTAAGATTTATTGTCACATTTAAGAATGTACCTATTTGTTGTAACTGTTGCAAATTTATTAAATGAAATCTCTTGTTGAAATTTTAGTCCATTTTGATATTCAAATAGTTATTTCATTAGCCTATTCTTCTAACTTATGTCTATTATGACGAATTATTTTATCATTATTTAGAATCATATTATTTTGAATTATTTGACTCAAGTCTTGCAACTGTTAAGTTGATTCTACCCATAATGTACCTAGAATACAATGTATTCTAAGCTGGGTTGCCAGCGGGACACTAGAATCTGGTGCCCTGGGCGGCTGGCAACCCTATAGTGTAATCCAAAAACAATGAAAGCCACTGTAAATTTTGTTCTGTACCAGTTAATATAAGGTTTGTAGTGGCCCTTGTTTGTGGCCCTGCTCTTGTCCTATCCTGTTGCCCTTATACCCTATCCCGACTTACAATAGCGTAAGTAGATATCCCATGGTATAGTATAGGGCGTTTATGTCGCAACTTTTACTGTTGTCTCAAGCCGATTACTGTCGATTTTTACTGTTTTTGACCGGGTAAGAGTGTATGAACGGCACAATATGAGAGACTACCAGCGTCATAAAGCTTCACAGGAAAGAACTACGTGGACTATCAGCTTGAGATGACAGTAAAAGTAGCGACATAAACGCCCTATACCATGGGATATCTACTTACGAAATTGTTTCTCTATGCTAATACTAAACAGATCTTAGATATGTTTACAGATCTAAACATAGGAAGAGGGCTTTATTGTCAAGATGAATGTTCCTAGGAGTGATTAAGTTGATGGTAATACAGAAATAATACAATAATTATAATAACTAGTTAGTTTATGGTTATTATTATTAATGATCTATGGTGTGAATAAATAGAGATAGGCCTACATTGAACTACCTATTTGTCCCTTCTGAAAAATTCCCGTCCCAACAGATTTTCTGTGACATCAATATTTTCAATACTACTGAACAAATATGTCTGTAACATTTTTAATTTTTTGCCACAAATATCCTAGAATTTGATGCCTATCACAGGATTCAGGCAAAAAAAAAACTGGCTGGTAAGTAAAGGCGGGCGTAGCGAGCCTGCTAACTGGCTAAGTGCCGCTGCACAACAGCCGGTTAAATTTTAACCGTGATTTATTCCACGAGAACCAATCAGCCGTCTTTTTAAAAACGCCTTCTCTGATTGGTTCTCGTGAAATTAATCCCCGTTAAAATTTAACCGTCTCTGCAACCGGGCCATAAACTTTGAAATCATCCCTATAAGTCATTACCAGTACAATACATTGTTAGAAAATACTGTATATCCATAATGGAATATTTAGTTCAAATTATATTTACATGAGCACTGTAATTATACGCAAGTACTCACAAGTGTACTGCACGTGGAGGGTTTTAAAACGAACGTGAAAACTTGAATCCAATTAGACTTGACTAATGTAAACGTAGCTTAAGACTCAAACCGCGCAACGCGCATGCCATTCGCTTGGATCGCTTTGTCAAGATTGTCACTTGTCATTTTCTCTTGTGTCTTGTCTTTAGTCTATGTGACTATAAGTTAATCTTTGAATTAATCCTAATGTTGGTGTGAGTAGAAAATAAAGTTGTTTTTAATTTTGTTGATTAAACCATTTTCTCTCAAAAATCAATATAATTGTTGAATAAACGACAATCTACAGTTGTGTGAAACTGTGAAGTGTGTATATTGCGTGATAACTGGAATGCAGTCAAGGATATTATTCAAAACATTGGTTTATAAGAAAATCTGTTTTTGGTAAGTAAATTCAAATTTATAAATGTATTTATAAATGTATTTTTTAAGATCTTTCGTAAATTTGCGTTGTTAAATTTAGTTGCGTGAGGTAATTAAATCATTGATTTGATGAAGCATTTCAAAAGATTAGTTTAGACATAACCTATCAATTTTCCCTATCAAGTTTGTAACATGTTACCACACCATTACTTTTGTTTTAACTCTATCATAATGAGTTTATTTTTTATCAAAATGATTTCTTTGAATCAAGTCTAATTTATTTATTGAAATTTTGAATTCTTAAGTAATGAAAAATAGTTACTTCTGATAAGAATGAGACTCCCCGAGATCGGTGGGTTTCTTTTCATTTTTATCTATCTAGTATGCTACTAATAATGAAATAAGTTACTAAATGAATAATTCAAAACTATTTGGTCTAAATTGTACAGATCAAAGCATAATTTTGAAATACAGGATAGGTGTAGGCCGATCTAAGGCTAGCGATAATAATGTCCCTATAAGTTTACTCTGGGGTCAACTGAATCCATCATTGAATTTGAAATCTATGAATATTGATAGAGAAGTTTAATACGATTTAATATGAGAAACTGTTGTCGATTTAGATTAGAAAGATTACGGTAGATGAGCAAACTTGGCAACAATTTGCATTTTGTTATACCTAGATGATATTTTTGGTGGTTCTAGGCTAATGGTCATTAAAATGGTGAAATTTTATGTAAAATTTGACGAGGAACAGTAGTTGGGATCGTAAGTATTAAAATATAAATATGTTGAAAAAGGGCATTTTTTCATTTTAGAACAGGTTAATCTGTATAACCTATTTAGTGATTAACAGGCATTTGAAACCATTACGTTATGTTGGATAATCAATTCTAAAACAAAAGTGACCAGTCAATGAATATTGTACATTTTATAGGGTGGTTATTAAACATAACATGATAAGCGTGGGGGCTACAGCACCTAACCTGACCCAAACTCAACCTCCCCTAAAACATAATCTAACTTTATCCAAACATCCAATTGGTATCATCAAATTAGACACAAACCTAATCTACCATAACCTGTTTCAAACCTTACCTACTCTAATTAGACCCAAACCCAACCTAACTTTTTTCCACAAACATCACAAGGGAAATAATCAACCAACCCAAAACTAGTTCAACCCAAACTTTTGGGGCTTCACCCACATTACTTGATCCAAACCTAACCTACCCTTACCTGACTCAACTACAAACTAACATGACACAAACCTTAGCTTACTCACCCGTATGGTAGGTAAGCTCATAGGGTGTAAGTGTACGTCCAGTGCCAAAATACCTGTCATCAAATTTTAGTACTGATTATATATACACTATTTTATTTTTCGAAATATCTCAATAACTTGAAAATTTACCAGAACCAGGGATTATAAAATGCAACATGAATGGTGTAAATGAAAACAGAGAGAATGTTACTAGAAACATTCTATAATACAGTATAGGATGCAACAATTAGTTTAGAATGTAAGTATAGAATTAAATGAGAGACATTCTTTGTTACAATATACTCTCTGCACAAAGCAGAGGAATATTGGTTTAATTTGCCAATATTATTAGCTATGTGCAGAAGTCTTTTAAAGCATTTATTCGGATTCTTGTTTATTTAAATTACATTTTCTCATTCAATTAGCTTCAACTAGTGCAATATCTTCCGTTTATCCATTATTTGATTGGCTTTGATATATGCGAATATCGTTAGCATTTTGTGTTTGTAATTATCTGCATAATGTTCTGTCAATATAAATCTCAGCGCAGGTCATACATCAAAGTTTTATGGTACAGGAGTGAACCGAATGAATGAGTGATATATATTTCGATAAATTGTTGATTAAATGAAACAAAAAATTGAAGATTTTTGTGTCGGAAATCACATCCCACACGGTTGTCCATGTTGATACCGTACCTATCTAAAAGGAGCGATTCATTGATTCAGTGGTTCCGCTGATAAACTATCGCATCGCTTAGATAAGTTGAGAATCATGATCCTGGTACTCCCGTTGGATGGGTGATCGCTTGAGTCAATTAATGAGATGTAAAATCGCTTCACGGTGGTTTGTAAGTCACCTAACACTGTAGGTCCAATCATCTATCATTATCATCCGCCTCATTACCCACGCACAAGCTTAGAGCTTATGTTGGCTTTACCCTCAGAAAAAAACTTGACTCTTATCATTAATGAAAAGTAATGAATTGGACATGATTGTTGAAAATAAACTTCTTATTCAATCCAATGATCTCATATCTAAACAAGGCCCTGTGCTGTTCAATTAATGTGCACAAAAAAATGAATCTAGCTCATGACAGCTCTGCTTACTATTTTATTTTTTTTGGAAAAAAATACTCCAATCACCCAATTACTTTTTATCTTGAGAATGCTTTCTTTGTCATTGTACTTATCCAATGAATGAATCACAATAACCACTGTAAATAAATGATCATGATTCAGTAATTATTGACTAAAATTTATCTTTAATTTTATCTTGCATTCCTCCATTGTTCTCACACAGACTTTGATTTCAATGTTTATTTTCGTGACCCAGTCATAGATCAGTAAGCTGGGATGTTGCATGATATTCGTTGATACTAGTAATGATGTGAATAATCTAATAGACAGAAATAATAATAATAAACTAGTGCTGCTCATTGATGCATACTCAGCTCTCATGACATAATTCAAAGTTTATTGATTATTTTCTCAACCAATATTGGCTCATTGAATCTACTGTGACATATTGAACTAAAAATAAATTATACATGTATATCAAAATAGAGTTCCGCATTGAAGTGACTGTAGGTGCTCACTGTTTGTAAACAAAGTAATGATAGAGCTAAATATTCTTTTCATTGTCTTTCTTTAACTGAATCTATTACTGTGCGTTTTTATTCGTGCCTTATCCTGTATCTGGATTCAGTGAATCATCTTTTACCGATTTTCTTTGTGATTCATTTTTTTACTTTAGTAATTTCAATATCAATATTGGTTCAGAATTTCACTAATCAAGCCATAATGTTCTCAGATGTCGTAAATATTCATTCAAGCTTCTCTCATTTTACTGGTTAGAGTTGAATGTCGAATGATTTTTTATATTATCTAGCAACAACTTCTGCTTAGTAATAAAGTTTATCAAATTTTCTATAAAATTCTGTCTATTTTTGCAGTTAATGTGGAATGATGTGATAAGATGCGGCAATGTCGTTGCTACAGCAAAGAGCTCCATTGAGATGGAAGGAGTGGCTGCCTTTAATCACTGAACAGGTAATTTTTTGTAATCTATTATCATTGTTACAATTTTATCAGAAAATCAATTTAATCTCGTTGTTTCTAATAGAATATTTTATAATAATGAAGTTCGTGTCTTCCTTTGGTGAAATTACTCCAAAGATTTCGTTTCATTTAATTCAATTTATTTTATTTTTCTGTCAAGTGACTACGGTATTTGTAGTTTCAATCTACTCAAATATATTCAGCTTCATGATTTATAATGAAATAAATATACTGGAATATATTTAGCTTGATGATTTATAGAGATAAATATAATTATTTTCTATTCTCGCATATTTAGTATTTTCAATGCAACAATATTCACGTAGCCTACCTATTGAATGAATTAATAAGCTACTTTTCAAACGTATTGGCTATTAATGCAAGTATCCAAAAAACTAATTTTCTTCTTCTATGTTTTGATAAAATGGTTTCCAAAATTTGGGAAGTGGTTGGCTCAACCACTTGTTAACACTTTAGACTAGCGTTTGCTACCCCAAGAGAAAGAGATGCCCGTTAGCATTCATTCTGCAAAAAACTAGAAACAAACTTGAAAACTCCTGTTGGATGGGTGACTGCTTGGTAACCAGCAACGAAATTCATAGTTAGGCTATTTATTTTGAGAATTTCTTCCCATTCGTACGTCAACCTTCAAAATAAGTACGTTAACCTTCAAAAAATAATACTTCATAGTTAGGCTATTAATTTTCAGAATTTCTTCCCATTCGTACGTCGACCTTCAAAAGGTTCAAATGATAATTATTTCTGGACCAAAAATCTAGTGACGAAGCAGTGTGTGATTATATAACCTTAACTTTTGGACAATATTAACATTCTATCAAAATTTTTGGAGAGAAATAGTACAGGCTCAGCCTAGTTTTCCTCCAATGTCATAATAAATTATAATATATTCTATACTATATATTATGATTATATTGCTTTATTAAATTTATACAATGATTCTACAAAAGAACGGGTTTTTCTGTCACACCTACCATTAACTCAGAGTTAACAGGATCGCGAATTGCTTTTGAAATTCTCAACTTATTTGGTTTATTGCATTCGCAGAAATATAAAAATGGAAATCAAATTGTTTAGTTAGCTATAAAAATAAACGTGGAGAGCCACTTGCGGCATAAATGATCTTTAATTTTTCTGATTTAGTTTAGATTTTATTTCGCCGTAGGTCTATTCATTAGCACAAGACTGTTCTCTTGAAAACTAGAATGCAATTTCATTATGGATGTGGTAATAGAAATAGTATACTTCAACTCAAGCATTATTTTTCCTTCAATTGATCTTCCATTTGCTGTATTAAAATTGTTTTTTTTTGTTTTCAGCAACGATTGAGGAGCGTAATACAGATAATTGCGTACAATGTTAAATACGAAACCGAAAATAAATGTGAAAAATGCTCCTTCTACTACACACTGCATACAACAACGATGTCAGCACCGTTTTACACCAGCGAAAAATTGGAGAGTGAAAATCCAAAGTGGGCTGAGTTGGAAGTCAACAGACAATTCGGAACAGCCAAAGGTAATACGACAAATTAATTTTTAAAAATTATTTATAGTATGATTTTTTATATTATAGCTTAAAATATTGTTAGTATTACCGATGTTCGTCATCGATTTAATTATTTATCATCGAATTCATTTTTTGTAAAAAAATCCCCAATCAATATGACATTCAATATGAACTCATATTGATATTCATCTCCAATGAATATTTCGAGAGTTAGATATGTTCGTCTTGATTAATTTTGTGGCTCTCTACATAGTTACATACCTTCTCCCTACAAAATAGCTGCTCCCTATCAACTTTTCATTATTTAAAATAATTATTTCTACTCTTCTTGTCCAAAATCATAGATCAAGGATTATAATTTCTCCAAAACCGTTACTATCAAAAGATAAATTGATGTATTTTTTATAATATTTCATGAAGGTATAGAAAATGGAACACATTGAAGCTTCTATCTTCTATTAGAGAAATCTATAATTCGAACGGATTGTCTGATATACTCCATGTCTGGAGTACACATCTTGGAAACGGTTAGTGACGAAATGTAGAATGTCTTTGTCAAGAGCTTAAGAAACTTACATTTCCTCTCACACTCTAAAAAACATCATGGATATTCTTTATCAAATTTGAATAAGATTTGTTTTAATATGTTTTTATTTCTTCTCAGTTTTATTTTGGTGAATAAAACTAATTTGAAAGTTTATGGATTTAGAAAATACATCATATTGTGTTTTTATTTTATGGTGGAGCAATACTTTACAACATCTCTAGTGACAGTTTTCAAGATGTTTTTTCTTGTTATTGATCTTATTTTAACTTTCCATTTTACTTGTTCTTTATTGTTATTGACCTTATTTTGATATTCCTCGTTTCTTGTTATTGACCTTATTTTACTATTCCCTGTTTAACAATTTTATTACTAAACGAAAATCCAAATTAAATGCTGTAATTCACCCGAAGACTTCTGCTACTGGAAATATTGACAACAGGGTAAACAGCTACATGGAAATTCCTGTTTACCCTGTTGTCAATATATCTGCAGTAGCAGAAGTCTTCGGGGTGAATTGCAGCATTTAATTTGGATTTTCGTTTGATAATAAATTGCTGAATCATTAGCATTTGAATAATTGCAACATCTCAGTAATTCCCATCTGTATTCCCTGTTTCTTGTTATTGACCTTATTTTACTATTCCTTGTTTCTTGTTATTGACCTTATTTTGATATTCCTTGTTTCTTGTTATTGACCTTATTTTACTATTCCCTGTTTCTTATTATTGACCTTATTATGATATTCCTTGTTTCTTGTTATTGACCTTATTTTACTATTCCCTGTTTCTTGTTATTGACCTTATTTTGATATTCCTTGTTTCTTGTTATTGACATTATTTTACTATTCCCTGTTTCTTGTTATTGACCGTATTTTACTATCCCTTGTTTCTTGTTATTGACGTTCTTCTATTCCTTGTTTCTTGTCGAATAGGCCTTATTTTACAATTGATTGTTGCAAAGTCGTGATTGAATGAATGTTCTTGCAGGCGTTGTTATCAGGCTGTGGCAGCACAGTGAGCAAGGTGATCACGTGATCACAGTCTGGGGAGTCTACTTCAGTGGCCTGGTGTATCTCGGCCCGAAACTGGTCTCGTCCGATCCCAGCACCTTGCAATCCAACACAATAATATTCTATATGAAAGGTGGCTACTTCACAGCACCGCACTGTTTCAAGAGCGCGCGATCTCCCCCCACTAGGAGAAGAACCACTCAGCTGCCTTCGGCCGACGTCAAACCCAGCTACACTGCCAGCTCACTCTCAAGGTAAGCTATCACTACAATATTCTTCTGCAATTAAATGATTCAATTTATTTTAGTTTTGCCTTACATAGCTTTGTATTACTCTTCTAATATCAGGGCACCGAGCTTCGCTCGTTATTTTTATCTATTGATAAACAGAACACAATTCTCTAAAATGATCGTGTTTATATTTCACAGCTGGCTATATGTCATCTTATGAATTTCGGGGATGCGATATTTTGATTTTTCACATACTCACTCGCTCACTCACTATCCACAGCTGTTTCAGCCAAGGATAAATTATCATTTTAATGTCGTTCAGCGAGTTTTCCCAAGGATGAGACTTAGTGCAATCGAATTTTTATATCATAAACCTACTATGTTCCAAATTTCGTGAAAATCGTTAGAGCCGTTTTCGAGATCCGTTGAACATAAATAATCAGATATAAAAATATATACAAATATACAGAAATTGCTCGCTTAATTTAATAGGATTCTCGATTGGAAATTATGATTGTGTCTTCCAATTTTACACCTTTGAAATTACATAAAAATTATGATAGATTATTTCATTTATTGACAATCACGAATCATTATATTATACAATAGGAGTGGAATAGTTTTGGGTCAAGCCTGTTAATTATTATAATAATAATACTATCGTGTGACCTGGCTGGTTCAGGTCTGGTGTCAGAGTTTTCAGGTCGCAACTGATGAATTTCAGAGCCTTTGACATGACCTAACGACTGCTTTTTAGGCAGCCGGGACCGACGGCTTAACGTGTTCATCCAAAACACGGGAGTGGCCCGAGATAAATATCTTGCCCGGGCCGGGATTTGAACCCGGGCCTCTGAATCATAAAGCCAGCATCTTATCCACTTGACTACGGTCTCTCCTAAGCCTGTTATTTAAACCCAATCATTTGAAAACACAAATGAAAACAAAAATTTTAATTGTCAACCATTTTTAATTATTATAAAATATTATAATATATACAGTTATATTCATTTGATATGATCTGTAATTGTATTCACGTATGAATCAATAAATAAATATGATTGGGAGAAGACATCAGGCATAGCCCAAAACTGTCTTCTTCCAAATTTTGATGAAAATAAGTTTTTGAAAAAAGAACGAGGTTATGTTTTCACTTTTCACTTTCAAGTATTATTTTTTATCTTTTATACCTAATGTTTTAAAAAGTCTAGTACTTTGAATTTTATAACAGTATGTTGAATAATTTTTTTGTTACACTAGATTAATCAAGTGATTGATTAAAACCCTATTTCATAACCCTACATTGCTTAGAATCCAGGTCTTAGTACTAGGAGATTCAATAGCAAAATATTACCATTTTGAAATTCATGATGATTATTTCTCTTGCTGGATAAGTTTTCAAAATTTTAATATTGTAGATGAAATTCTTGATTTTTTTCTTAACTGAACTATAATTGAAAACTTTGAAAAATTGGTAACAAATTAAAAAGACGTATATACTTCAAACTTGTGTGTTATTTTAGCATTTCATATTTTGTATTGTTTAAAACAATTATAATATAGTCTTTTGTTTTTATTTATTTCATATTTGTTGTGCCAATATTTAGTCATCGTTCAATACGCAAAATTTTGTAAATTAGGCATCGTGTTATTAGGTTTGTGAGTGTCTAGATTTTTCTGTACAGTTTAGCTCAGAAAATGGAATCCTGCGTTTGTGATTAACAATCTATTACCTACCATAGGCAAATGGAAATCTCATTATTTTATTGTACTCTTAGTACTATCTATCAGTCATTAGCGACGTGTCCTTTATGTTGCTTATATTAATAGTGTAATTTCATTTTATAGATTATTGTTCTGTTTGAGTTATAATGAAAAGTTGTTAATTTTTGTTCATTATTGAAAGAATAATGTTCAGTTCAGCTGAAGATGTGGCAGGTGTTGCCATGAAACCTCGTTCTGTAATTTTAATCAATTTTGAACAAATATAGTGGTATTGACGACATCAACGTCTTATTCTTTCAATTATGAAGAAATACTACATATCTTACCATACAATTGAATCATTTAAATTGTAATTATGGAGATTATGGAGAAATACTTCATCTCTTTCCATACAATTGAATCATTTAAATTGTAATTCACCGTAATTTAAATTGATTTTGAACAAACATAGTCGTATTGACAACATCAACGTTTTATTCTTTCAATCATGGAGAAATACCACAATATCTCTTATCATCCAATCAAATCTTTTTTCAATTTATAGGTTACATACAGTTCAGCATGCCATCAAAAAGCAGGTGCAAGCAGTGGACCTGTTGAGGGAGAAGATAACAGCTGGCGGTCTGGGCCACAGCAATGAGCCCAAAGAGAGCGCCATTCTGAGGCGGTTGATGAGCAAAGGTCGGCCCAGAGCTCAGTATCAAGATTTCCTAAAGATTAAAAAGGAAACTGAGATTGTGCGCTACAAAGTACAACTTTTAACCCAAGAAAAAGATAGGAAACTATCAGAACTGAGGCAGATTGCTGCTAAAAAAGATAGTATTACTGAGGAGAATCAGGATAGAGGTACGTAGTAAAACAAATTCATTCATAAGTTACTATTTTTTGATCAATCAGTCATTTTATTCAGTAAATTGCATTACGAAATTGGTCCCGCTAAACCGAAAAGATTTTACAGCAGGTGTCTACAAATAATAAAATACATAAATAGAATGATATGCTAACTTTAACAATAGACTATGGAAAATAATTTTTTTATGATTTGTTGATGTATTACAAGAACGCCTCACAATCCAAATATAACACGGATTCTTCCACACTAGTAGCTCTGTGAACAGTAGACCTCACGCAGTATTCTCATCCACAAGTATCTGATTGAAACTTATGGACCTTATGGAAATACAGCAATAGACTGGCTTCTCCACACATCTGTGTAATCACTTGTCAGCTGATTTATGATGAATAATTCTATTAGTCTAATTTTTACTCTAATTTTGGCGTATGAAGGAGGCTCCTTTATCCTTTTATATTATCTTTTAAATGCAAAATTTCCAAAAACCTTGTATATACGTCGACGCTCAATTAAAAAAGGAACATACCTGTCAAATTTCATGAAAATCTATTACCGCGTTTCGCCGTAAATGCGCAACATATAAACATTTAAACATTAAGAGAAATGCCAAACCGTCGACTTGAATCTTAGACCTCACTTCACTCGGTCAATTAGAGGAGTAATTTTCAGGGAATGTATTGTAAAATGTAAACTTTCTGAAAATAAAATGAATTTGAATTGAATTTTAGTTCTGAATGTATTTACTAATGTAAATGAATGTAAAATGTGAGTTTTGTAAATGTATTTGAATAAGCGGTCATCGAAACTGTAAAACACTATTATTTTGTAAACTATTTAACTATTTATTTTATTGAAACTATTATTTTGTTATATCTGCTAGTTTTGCGTTTTACAGAATTAAACCTAAACCTATAATCTACTTATCATCCATTCCAAAGCATAAGACATATTATGATGGATCTTAACTGAATGAGATGCTCGGATAACAAAAATCAAACTTGGCAAATGTTTTTCAATGACCTATTTTAGATTACGGAATGCCAGTATTGCATGTAATTATCTGGGCTTATTATAGTTGATAAATAAATAACATTTTATTACCATGGAACAATCAAGTTATAATAATCAAAGTCAATAGTCAATACATATCACAGAGTAGTCATAAAACAATAGGATCCAATATATTTTGGAGTTCAATATTGTTAGTAAATTCACTTAAGCATTAATATGGCCTTAGAACTAGCCAGTCATATGATTCTTTCTTAAACTTATTTGCATTTACATTATTTACATTACTAAGAATTATATTGAAACCATTTCATTTAAATTGTATTATCTATCCGAAGAATGGAGAATCTGATAATGGATCAGAAAGTGAGTTTTCTTATCAGGCTAATGATATTTTATAATGAGGTTGGGAAAATGGTATCGCCCAAGATCTTGTAGAGAAGGGACTAACACCAAACGAAGCCCTTGACCGAGACTCCTGGAAGCAACTAACCCGAAACGCCGACCCCACCTGAATAATAATAAATAAATAATAAATTGTAAAATAATAAATAAATAGGAAAAGGTTGAGAAGAAGAAGAAGAATCAAAATGAGAAAAGGAACAGTAATTAATTATTGTTATTAGTATTCACTCTTTAGCAGGATCCTGTCTTAGCATTGCTTCATTTCAAATTTCGCAAAGAAAGTAATACCAAGTATGGCAAAGTTGCTGAGATTTTATCGCGTTGTAGCTGAAAGAAGACTTATTCGAATCCAAATAGTTGTTGTGTTTATTTGAAGTAGAATCTATTTTATTAATCATGAACAGATAGATAGATAATTTAGCAGCCACTGACCTCCTCTCAAGGGGTATATGGACTTGTCAATCATTTAAATTATTCAACTTAAACTGTGCATTTATAAAACAATTTCTGATATTATTATAATACTTGTATTCTATTTGACAGGCTGTGAATTGATGGAACGCTACCGATCGCTAAATAGAGATGTAGAAAAATTGAAAGAATGTAGACGAATCGCTGCTGAAACCAAAGATGCTCTTTCGCAAATAAATTCCCAATTAATGTTCAGACGGAGGCAACTCATTAGTGAGCTGAATCTTATCTACCCAATACTTCAGGTAAACAAAGTGAAATCTTTCGCTAATGAAGAACGAATATTCAATAGCGTTCATTATCCTTGAATTAGTATGTAAGAATATATAGTGTGATTATCACCTTTGAATTGTATTTTACCTAATTATTATGGAAAAGGGACAACAGTGGTTCAGCTAAAACTGCTATATTTTTATGGAAAGTTCAAAAACGTTTTTCATTTTATTTGAAATTAATAATCGAAAAGCGTTTCAAGGTCACTCTTTACATTTGTCCGAAGATGATTAAGTGAGTACAGTCGCCCAGTGTTCTGTCTATGACTGAGGAACTATTTTTCAGTAAAATGTGACAGTTGAGACAGAAATAAAAAAGTTAAATCATTGGAGCGTTCATGAGAATGTGCCTTTTCTTATTCCGGGTTATTTATTTTACTTCTAACTCACGTCAAGCTTCATTAAAATAATTGAATATTACTTTTTTTATTAGTCTCTTTTCCTCTATCTTGAAGCAATCTTCAAGAATATTTTATCAGAACTATTCACTCATTCTAATAATTAATTCTATAATGAAGTTGAATTTAATCAATATCATGAATTATCAACAATAATTTCTGATGTTATAAAATTATGATGTAAAAATAAAAGTTTCGTTGTAAGCGAGCATCATTTTGTGAATTATTGCCAACACTCAAACTTCTCTTCTGTTGAAAGTGCAGGAAGAAAATTTATTCACGGTATTGATTTTCCTGTATTCATGGTAAATTATGATTTTTTCACAATTTCTATAAATATTGTTCATAGGCCTACACTTTGTACTAAACTGTATACTTATTAGCAATATTTGCGATTTAAGTGAAATATTTTACTTTTTGTAAATAAATACAAATGTTAATCTAAAAAGTTAGTTGGAGTTGATACTTATACATGGTGTCCCTTGAAAGGTGTAACAGCCGAAGACCATGGATTCTACATTGAATTTGCAACAAAAATGACCAGTAAAATTTTCTTATATTGACCATAGTTTTCGAGATATATAGATTTTTCGTTTTTTTTTTTTTTTTGAAAAAAAATTAATAACTAGAAAACTATCAGTCAAAATCTTTATCCAAGGACATGGTTGGAAAGAGGAAGAAATTTCCAATAAGATTCATATAATTTGTTCTTTTGTTTGACGTTTTTGAACTTATTATGAGCGTTCAAAGTTGAAAAAGTACATTCGTCGAGTTGAAAGCCAAATTTCAAACAGTTTGAACACTCATAAAAAGTTCAAAAACCGTGAAATAAAGGAACAAATTATATGAATCTTATTAGAAATTTCTTTCTCTTTCCAACCTTGTCCTTGGAATTAGATTTTGACTGATAGTTTTCTAGTTATTGACGTTTTTCAAAAATATCGAAAAATCGAAATATCTCGAAAACTTAGGTCGATATAAGACACTTTTACTGGACATTTTTAGTTGCAAATTTAATGTAGAATCCATAGTCTTCGGCTGTTACACCTTTCGTGGGACACTCTGTATACTGAGTAGTAGCATAGCCACCTCTAATACAAGGCCGCGGCCTACGATATTACAACGTCGCAGTGTAGGCCTAGAATCTAATACATGACTGGTGATGAAGATTTTGAAAAATACCAGCTGATATTTTTCACCAATCATGTATTAGATTGTAGGCCTACACTGCGACGTTGCAACATCGTAGGCCGCGGCCTTGTATTAGAGGTGGCTATGGTAGTAGACCTAATTGTATTCATTCATCGTACAGGTTTTGATGGTGTATATCAATGATAGATTAAATAATCAATTGATAATTAAGTTAAAACTAACGAATAATGAAATATTTCTATTGCTTTCTAGCTTCACTAAGTATTAAA
The DNA here is from genome assembly GCF_014356525.2 of Nilaparvata lugens. Classification (NCBI taxonomy): domain Eukaryota; kingdom Metazoa; phylum Arthropoda; class Insecta; order Hemiptera; family Delphacidae; genus Nilaparvata; species Nilaparvata lugens. Next base: position 12,132,076 of record NC_052506.1, read on the forward strand.
TGAAGAAGTTGGTGAACTAAAAAATAAAATATTTCGTTTTTGAACTATTTTCAACGACATTACAGTCTGATTTCTTTGAATCTTAGTTATTAAAACTAGTACTCACTGTGGAGCGTTTAAGGATTTTTTTAAATCCATTCTCAACACTGCTGTTTTCATCTCGTTGTCATTGGTAGGTAGGCTGCGGTCGGTTGGTATCGGTGGTTTTATTTAAATTCAACTTTTTATTTTAGTTCAAAAACGAATGCAGTTTGTCATGGATAGTGAGATAGATGAGAAATAAAATATGTTTTTTGAAAGTCAGTAGTTTTCATTCATCTATATTTTCATTTTATTATTTGACTATGGTCGCTACTAATTGTACCTTCTCGAATACTGTTGTTCGATTAAATTCAATTTAACTGACTGTCCTATTGAATTTCAATTCAAATAGTGTGATTTAATTTTGCAGATGGCAGATGACAAGTATACGATTTGCGACGTCCACCTGCCGAATTCGGAGGACTTTGCCGGCGTGAACGAAGCGATGATCTCGGTCGGTCTGGGCTTCGTCGCCCATCTGCTTCACATGATCTCCTACTTCCTCAACGTTCCACTGCGCTACCCCCTCTTCCACTTCGGATCAAGGAGTACCATCATCGATCACATAACCGACAAAATATCCGAAAAAGAGAGAGAGTGAGTTTCACTTCCTCACTTAATTTATTTAAAAATATCGGGGCACCGAGCTTCGCTCGTTATTTTTTATTTATTGATAAACAGAACACAATTTTCTAAAATGATCGTGTTTATATTTCACAGCTGGCTATATGTCATCTTATGAGTTTCGGAGATGCGATATTTTTATTTTTCTCATACTCACTCGCTCACTCACTTTTTTACTATCCACAGACGACGAAAGTCTCAGCTGTTTCAGCCAAGGATGAATTATCCTTTTAATGTCGTTCAGCGAGTTTTCCCAAGGATGAGACCTAGTGCAATAGAATTTTTATACCATAAACCTACTATGTTCCAAATTTCCTGAAAATCGTTAGAGCCGTTTTCGACATGTCTGTTATGTACTTCACCTGTGGGGACATTCTGGACGACTTGGTGATGTGCTGCTTCTGCAGAAAAAAGCTGTTCGAGTGCTGACGGGCAGTGACTACATGGCTCATTGCAGACCACTCTTCAAGAAGCTAAAAATGCTTACTGTTGTAAATCAGTACATTCTTGAATGTCTGGTCCGCATCAGAGACAGAGCTAGGAGTGCTGATACTCGTGGTGAGATACATGGCTATGGAACCCGTCAGACTCACCTCATCAACATGCCAAGATGCCGTCTAGCAAGGACTCAGAGGTGTTATCCTTTCATTGCCTTCAGGATGTTCAATAAGCTACCAGAGTGGGTCAAGGATAGTGGAAGTGATAGACAATTCCGAGCAGTTTTGAAATCTCTCTTGGTGGAGCATCCATTCTATAGCCTGAGTGAATATCTTGATAGTGAGATGACATTTTGAAACTTTTTTGTGACATGTTTTATAAACCCTGACACAGTCTATACTATATACTATTATACTATTATATACTATATACTATTTTGTTGTTTTATACAATAAATGCAGTCAATTATGAAAAATAATTGACTGCATGTCGTTGTATAAAACAATCCAAATAGTTTGTTAATATATCACAGTTCGGAATGGATCAATTAACCATCATTTTTGAATTTATTTTCTATAGTTAGATGTTATCATACATTTTTGAATATCCCCAGAAAACTGGAGAGTCTGATCCACTTACGCATCAAATCTGCAAACTCTGTAGAAGACAATCTTTGGAATTGGCCTCCGAATTGAAATCTCCTAATAGATTCAATAAAATCGTGAATTAAAGAGGGATCTTTGAAAACTTTTATCCATAAGGATATTCATTGTTAAGTTTGTTTAAATGAGTAGCTTGAAATAGTTATAGGAATAGTTCAAGTTGTATATTTTATTATTATTAAACGAGAATCCAAATTACATGCTGTAATTCACCCCGAAGACTTCTGCTACTGCAAATATTGACAACAAGGTAAACAGCTAGATGGAAATTCGATGAGCGCTACTATTCAAAAATTATTTGCCAGCCAGGCTGCCTATTTCCATCAAGCAGTTTACTCTGTTGTCAATATTTGCAGTAGCAGAAAACTTCGGGGTGAATTACAGCATTAAATTTGGATTTTCGTTAATAATTAATTCATTAGCATTTGAATAGTTGCAATATCTCAGTAATTTCCATTGTATATTTTGTTTGCATTTGTAAGGTGTTGTGTTGTTTTCTTTTCAGCAATGTATGTTAGTTCTCTCTTGTTATTTAAATCATAATAATTCATAAATAATCATATCTTCATAAATATTCAACTCTATGCATGAAATGAAGCCCCAGTAACAGGCATAGATTCTGAATTTTCTTTTATTCACTAACTCCTCTGAATTGGTATTTAGACAAGTCAACTTTTTCCAATTTTCTAATTTTTTTCCAATTAATTAATTTTTCTAATTTTCCAATTGCACAGATATAACAAACTTACCGAAATACTAGCCTGCTATTAATTAATTATCTTTTTTAAATTAATTAACTTTTTCCAATTTTCCAATTGCAGAGATATAACAAACTTACCGAAATACTAGCCTATTATAATAAATTCTGTATTGTAATTTATGCTTTGTTTGGTTACAGATTCCCCTTATTTGCCAAAGGAAAAGAAAAGCTGCAATTTAATTACGGCGTTTATCTATTGAACAAAAACATTGCTCAACTGAGGTGGTATTGTGGTCTTACAACCTCCGATCTGAGAGCAACTTTACCAAATCTCGCTGATCTGCTCAATTTGAGGCCATCGCATAGTTTGTAAGTTTAAAGTACAAATAAATACAGTAAATAAAGTATTGCAATATAGATGATGCTCACCTCACATGAGCTTCTTGCTTGTGTGTGAGTAATGCAAAGTGCGTGGGTGAATTGATGAGAAGGCATCTTAAATTCATTATAGTCGCCCAAACGAAAATAGGCCAGAACTAGAAAATAGAACAAGAAATCATCATCTTTGATTTTATTGTGATTTTTTGTCTCAAATGTAAACCTGCTACCAATGTAAAGCCCAAAACCCAGTAGAAGATTTGTGAAGGACTGCTCACTCGAGGAGATGACTTCAAGGTCTCCACTTAAAGTCTTTAAGTCTCCACTTATCACTACCCTGTCATTTGTCCGGGTTATAAATGCCAAGCAGAGCTCCAAAGCATCGAAAAATGATTCAATGTTGCCATCAGGTGGACGGTATACAGATATAACAGTCAATGACATACTAATAAACCTCACGCTACAGAGCTCAATCACCATTTCCTCACACCATCTGTCCAAATCAATTTTTTTAACCAAGTCATTTGAATGCTCTTTCACATAAATTGCCGTTCCTCCATTACTGAACTGTGTTCTTAAATAGATACTAACAAGTGTCATGTCATTAAGCTTCAAGTATAAATTACTTTCCTCTGTTTCAAGCCAATGCTCAGAAACACAAAGAATATCTGGCCAAACATTCAACACATTGATCTTAGTTCTTAAACATTGAACATTAATTCCTATCACATATCAACCGGGTCTGAGACTTATGACTAGGTTTCCACTCTCTGTGAGGCATATTTTCTAAAAACATACCGCCTCATTTTCTGGCCAAAATTCTGGATCCTCTAATTCATGTTCAATAGCGAAGTCAATTGCTACTTTAAAGCTTGAATTTCTCCCCTTAAGGTGCGTACAGATTTACGCGCCGCGAACATGAGCAATTCACTTTTAATTAGCTGATACCAAGCTTTTTATATCAGTATCTTACCGTCTTTGTAAAAATACAGATATAGTCAGCTGATTAAAAGTGAATTGCTCATGTTTGTGGCGCGTATATCTGTACGCACCTTTATATTAGATGCTAACTTTTCGATTTCAAAATCTTTGAAACCAATATCGATTGTTTGAATTATTATACACTACATAAATACTACTTGATTTACGCATAAATGTTACACATTTTACATTGCAACCAGTTGAAAGGCTCGTATCGATTACTACTTGATCTGTTTGTAACTATTTTGGCCAAAAAGTTGAAGTTGAAAGTTCAGTCGAACTTCATAAAATTGTAAATTTTCAATTACTCCAGTAGTAGTTGATAAAATTCAATTTATTCTCAAAATCTAACTAACAGCTTTGATAGAATCTGTTGATATTTCAGATGATAGTTTCTGTATTAATTTGACTCTATTGCAATGTGTTATTTCCACCAATTTTCTGTATTCATTTGATTCTATTTGATGCTCAATATTATACACTACATAAATACTACTTGATTTACGCATAAATGTTACACATTTTACATTGCAACCAGTTGAAAGGCTCGTATCGATCACTACTTGATCTATTTTGGCCAAAAAGTTGAAATTGAAAGTTCAGTCGAGCTTCATAAAATTGTAAATTTTCAATTACTCCAGTAGTAGTTGATGAAATCCAATCTATTCTCAATATCAGCTTTGATAGAATCTGTTGATATTTCAGATGATAGTTTCTGTATTAATTTGACTCTATTGCAATGTGTTATTTCCACCAATTTTCTGTATTTATTTGATTCTATTCAAATGCAATGAGTTGTTCCAATTAAATGTCTGTATTAATTCAATTCCATAGCAATGCTTTGTTTCTATTCAGCATTGTTTTAATTTCATTTCTCTATTGACTTGATTCTGTATCAATGTATTATTTCAGTTGAGATTCTGTATTTATTCATTCTTTCCTTTTAAATGTTCATTGAGGACTAGCAAGTAACCCGTGCTCCGCAAGGGTCCAATTAAAAAAACTTGACGTAATGAAATCTTGAAGAATTGAAAATAAGCCTATAACCATCCTCGGTAAAAAAATAATCTATGCAAAATTTCAAGTTAATCAGTCCAGTAGTTCAAACGTGATGATGTGTCATTCGTGAATTTCCTATTACGTGTATAAGCCAGTTCTTTCCTGTATTATAATATAGATTACAAATACACTTAATCAAATCAATGATTGAGAAGTATTGCAATATAGATGATGATCACATGAGCTTCTTGCTTGTGTTTGGTAATGCAAAGTGCGTGGGTGAATTGATGAGAAGGCATCTGAAATTCATTAGTGATCCGATTATACACAATTCATGAGAATGTTCATCTATTTTACTATCCATGACGAACTGTAAGTAATAATCCGTTTTTTGAACTATTTATAACGACACTACAGTCTAATTTTTGAATATTAGTTATTAAAATGTCAGTGTTGAAAATGGATTTAAATAATCCTTAAGCGCTCCATAGTGAGTACTAGTTTAAATAACTAATATTCATAGATATTAGACTGTAGTGTCGTTAAAAATAGTTAAAAAAAAAACGGATCATGAAAATGATTGGGGAAGGACCAAGTTTCACAGCCCCTAACTGTTTATTAATTCGATCCTGTAAAAATTCATTGTTTCAATAGAATCTCTCTTTTATTGATTTGATTCTATATCCATGCATTGTTTCAATTATATTTCTTCGTTACTTTGATTTAATAACAATGTAGGCTGATGTTCCAATTGATCTTCTGCATTCTTTATTCATTACATCATCGAAATGATAGGGAGAGGAAAAATAAGGTAACCTTATGCTATTCCTCTCCCAAATTAAGATAAGGAAGTTTACACATTGATTTGATTTTAAAATACACTATTTTGTCAATAAAATCTGACTTGTAGCTGTTTACATGAATCGTTATTTAATACATCCAGAGACAACTGATACAAGTATTAAATAGTTTAGCAGTATCTTTACGATACATCGCTGATCGGACTGTATCAAGAAATAATAATCTTTGATTTTATTGTGTTTTTTGTCTCAAATGTAAAACTGCTACCAATGTAAAGCCCAAAACCCAGTAGAAGATTTGTGAAGGATTGCTCACTCAAGGTGATGACTTCAAGGTGGATATTAAAGTCTCCACTACCCTGTCATTTGTACGGGTTATAAATGCCAAGCAGAGCTCCAAAGCATCGAAAAATGATTCAATGTTGCCATTAGGTGGACGTTATACAGATATAACAGTCAAAGACATACTAATAAACCTCACGCCACAGAGCTCAATCACCCTTTCCTCACACCATCTGTCCAAATCAATTTTTTGAACTAAGTCAATTGAATGCTCTTTCGCATAAATTGCCGTTCCTCCATTACTGAACTGTGTTCTACAATAGATACTAACAAGTGTCATGTCATTAAGCTACAAGTATAAATTACTTTCCTCTGTTTTAAGCCAATGCACAGAAACACAAAGAATATCTGGCCTTTTATCATCAATAAAAACATTCAACACATTGATCTTAGTTCTTAAACATTGAACATTAATTCCTATCACAGTAACTTTTATCACATATCTACCGGGTCTGAGACTCATGACTAGGTTTCCACTCTTTCTGAGGCATATTTTCTAAAAATATACCGCCTCACTGTCACATTTTCTGGCCAAAATTCTTCATTGTCCTCTAATTCATGTTTAATAGCGAAGTCAATTGCTACTTTGAAGCTGTAATTTCTCCCCTTAGATGGTAACTTTTCGATTTCAAAATCTTTGAAACCAAAATCGATTTGTTTGAATTACGATGTGTTGTTTCAATCGATTTGTTTGAATTACGATGTATTGTTTCAATCGATTTGTTTGAATTGTGATGTGTTGTTTCAATCGATTTGTTTGAATTGTGATTTGTTGTTTCAATCGATTTCTTTGAATTACGATGTGTTGTTGCAATCGATTTGATCGCATTGAAATATGTCTGTTTCAATTTTAATTTGATTAAATTGCAGATGCGGGTTCGAAGTGCACCACCGCACACTGTCGAGCTCGTCGATCGGCTCATCGCCGAGTCCCGTGAACCCGCCGCGACTCTCCTCCGCACGCCACCACCGGGCGCTCAAGGCCAACTCGGGCCTCAGCTTCTCCCTGGACAAGGGCCTGGACGAGCTGCATGCCGACGCAGTCACGCCGACCCCGTTCCGGGCCCCCGAAGCCCCCGCCATTCAGCCCACCAGTCATCCGTCGCCGGCCAACGGGAACGGGACCTCTCTGCCGCTCAACGTCGAAGGTTGCTGGAACTGCGACGAACTGAGCGTCATGTCGGCGCCCGAACAACTCGAAACGCTCTCTCGCAACAGTCCCGTCATCAGTGTAGATAGTAAACTCAACGATCTGGGAAGGTTGCAAGACTTCAAAGTGACTTTACGGAAAGAGGAGCTTGCCTCCACCGACTAGTTTCAATGGAAAGATGAAGTTGTCACTGTCACATGAAGATAATCCCTGTCCCTTGATAATCCGACTATTGTTTATTCAATACACCGAATCTTCATTTAGTTCATTTAATCGTGAATGAGTATTATAATTTAATACACCAAGAAACAACAGGCTTACGTCTGAAACTCACCCTTTCCCATTCTATACAGGCAGTCCAAATCTATCAATATTTTTTAATCGAACATTTACAAACTCTAAACTGAGGAAAAATAATTTAATCGTGAACGATTATTGTAATTTAAGACAAGAAACACAACAGCCTTAAGCCGCGTTTACACCAAAGTTATTAACAAAATGTCAATAACTTAATCCTTATAGATTCTATTAGATTGAATATAACTTACATACACATGATGAACGCATGTATTTGTCAAGTTCCGTTCAATCTAATACAATCTATAAGGATTAAGTTATTAATATTTTGTTAATAACTTTGGTGTAAATGCGGCTTTACGCCTGAACTTCCGCCGTTTCCATTCTATAAAGACAGCTCAAATCTAGATATGTGTCAATCTTTTTTAATCGAACATTTACACACTCAAAAACCATGAAAAAATAACTGGGCCACTTGACCTGTTTTAGTAATAATTACATGTAGTACTTTTTGTTTATTCATGGTGTTTCCATAATGTCCTGAAATAGAATTTTTTATTGTTGACCAAATACACAAATCTAGATCCAATTCAGCAAGTCAACAATACTTTTCTATCGTAGGTTACTAAAAATGAATTGAAGGCTAAGATTACTCCTCTCATTATTATTATTATTATTATTATTATTATTATTATTATTATTATTATTATAATTTTTATGGCCTTCTTTGGACCACTGTAGTCAGTATCTTCCACCTTTACTCCGTCCTCTCTCAGCCCAATATTTCTTCATTCGTTCAGAAATTAATTTCCTTTCCTCGTCCGAAATCACTCTTCCCATTCTGTGTCTGACTTTGATCTGCAGTCTGGTCTGTTTGTCCTTCACTCCTCTCATTATATAAATCAACATTATTTTCTATTGAGGGGAAGGTTGATTACTTTTATTGCTGATTACTAAACTAATTCTGAGACTTTTCTCTTGAGTCTCCTTTTTTATAGCTGTGGTTTCCAGTGGGTAAGGGTTGTCATAATGTTGAATGAAAAAGACTAAGAAATTGTCAAAAACCACAGATTTATTGATACTTGAAAAGAGCGGTTTTGGTTATTACACCATTGTCAATCTCTGATAAACTGACTGAGTTTATCAGAGATTGACAATGGTGTAATAACCAAAACCGCTCTTTCTAAGTATCAATAAATCTGTGGTTTTTGACAATTTCTTAGTCTTTTTCATTCAATATGAATAATTACCACAATATCAACTTCTCAACTACACAAAAAGTTGTCATAATGTTGCAGTTCATCGTTATAATCTGTAACAACATTATTTTATTTCAGCTCATCATAAAATGAAAGACCCACAGAACAAAAATTAAGAAAGAACGTCTTTTAATACCTGAATTTAAATTCACCATGCTTATTTCCACGTTGAAAATTATGCTCTCATTTTGTTTACGAAATAGAAAATGAAATAAAACGCTATTCTTGATAATATCTGCGATTTTTCTGTTGATACGTCATAACCCTCTTCGTCACATCGGATTATCGAGGGACTACTGTATTGGTTACTATGTGATAGTGACAAATTTATCTTTATTATTAATTTTATATCTACCACAACACCGTCTTTGTTACTACAAAGAAAGTGGAAAAATGAGCTTTCCTCTTTGTTACTCATTATTAGTCATAGCTAATGTTTCTAATGTGATGAACCATAGCGTAAATTTATTATATTATTATTGTCTAAGACTTGTGACTGTTATCAACATAAGATGTTCACAAAATTGTTGAAAATATTTTAATATTTGTTTTTAATGCCAATAAGTTATTTTGTTCGAGTAGAAAATAATTTCAAAATCCTATAAATGGTCTACAGTATTTGCTAAGGAGCTCTTGCCTACCGTGATGATAAGTGAATGCTCAGATCCACTCATGAAGAGCTCTATGGTTGCACAAAAGCCGGTTACATTTTAATCGTGATTAATTTCACGAGAACCAATCAGAGAAGGCGTTTTTGAAAAGACGTCTTCTCTGATTGGTTCTTGTGGAATTAATCTCGATTAAAATTTAACCGGCTTTTGTGCAACCGGCACTATGTATGTTATAAGTAGATGTCGACAACTCTTGAGTCTTATCGTAACGGAATGCAAACTTCCGAATTATTTTTCATACATCCCAGTATTATGAGACATTTTTAAAATGTAATTTTTATTACCGTATCCTACAGTTTGTCAAAAAATATCTTATCGTTAATTTCAAAATATATACTATTCATTCATTTATAATAATTCCTTTGTACAAGCAACTAAAATCCATGAAGTCAATAACTTCATCATCATTCAAAGATATTGGGAAAAGCATTTCGAATTTCATATATTGGCTCTAACCTTTGAACATAATGTACTGATCATTGACGCTTACAAATTTATTAAACAGAAATTAGATAATCGAAAATTGAAGTTATTCTTTATACTGTCCAAATTCTTTTCAGAAACTGAATTATTAAAAACTATAAACTCATTTTATTTATTTATTATAAATAAATAAATACTAGTAGTTCTGTGAACAGTAGACCTCGCGCTCAGTAAGTTACATTGACCTGTTGTTATGTTTTCTCAAAAATTAATAAATAATTTATCAATTTAAAATGTCTAGAAAAATCCTTAATAAACATAGAGCTTTCTGTCCTATCGTACCGTGACGTATCTTCCCGGAATGTGAGTGTGAGCGCTGTTATCAGGTCTGGCTGCAAGACCTACTATTACTTATTGTAGGAGTAGGTATTGCTGCAACTGTCTACAACGTTGATGGAAAGATACATTTTCAAGATGTTCGATGTTTTTGAACGGGTAGTATTATAGTCCACTAGACTGCTGATTTATGATGAATAATTCTATAGTATGATTTTTACTCTAATATTGGCGTATGAAGGAGGTTCCTTTTTCCTTTTATATTATCCTTGAAATGCAAAATTTCCAAAAACCTTGTATATACGTCGACACGCAATTTGAAAAGGAACATACCTGTAAAATTTCATGAAAATCTATTACCGCGTTTCGCCGTAAATGCGCAATATATAAACATTCAAACATTTAAACATAAGGAGAATGCCAAACCGTCGACTTGAATCTTAAGGTGCGTACAGACTTTCGCTCTGCTCCGCAACCGAACGTCACTCCAGCAGAGCGATTGATGATCGACCGGGGAGCAACAATGGTTCGACCGGGGAACGCGAGAAGATCTAACATCATCCGTAACGTTCATGATGGGTGCGTGGGCGGCGCGACTGTAGTTCGATGGAGGAACGAGGGCGGTACGAGGGAGGAGCGTACTCGGTGCGGGTTGAAGAGCGTATTATGTGTACGCAGCTTTAGACCTCACTTCGCTCGGTCAATTATAATTTCTTCAGCATTATTGAGTTTATTTAATCATTTTTTATTTTATTTTCAATCACCTATTAAATTTGTTTTTCAAAGGTGAGAATATTCATACTGGATGGGCACGCATCATAAAAAATATTGAAACCCTACCTTATATAAATAGACACGGCCAGACATCTGTGTAATGCATGCAATGAACTTGTCAACTGATTATGAATAATTCTATAGTCTGATTGATCCTATCTTCAAAGTAGATGATATAATTATATAGTGATATCAGAGTATGGAGGAATTCCTTTTCTTTTCATATTATCCTTAAAATGCAAAATTTCAAAAAACCTTGTGTATACATCGACGCGCAGTTGAAAAAGGAATATTCCTGCCAAATCTCATCGAATTCTATCAACGCGTTTGGCCGTAATCGCGTTTCATACAGAGAGACAAAAGAAAATCCGAGTTGAAACATAGACCTCACTACGTTCGGTCAATTAAGGGGGTAAACATATCAAAAGTCCTCAATCCTACCCCATGTGCTAAGGAGGTGGGGGTGGTTTGATAGTACCATTTTTTTGCACATATCTCGAACAATATGCGTCATTCGGAAATTTTTGTCGAATACAAATTGAAGCCTATAAATTAGCCTACAAGTTTCATTTGAAAATTTTTTCCATATCTCTTTTAGTTGTTTAGGTATGAGCTCTGGAAGGTGTCACATTTTGAAGAAAACCCCATTCCGGCTCCGATTTTTCATCTTTTAGCGTTATAACTTTTTAACGATTGATTGAAAAAATCCGTGCTAATCATGAGCTCATAGAGCATCGTATTCTCTTCATTTTCATGTATTATATCATCATTTTACGCATCTATCTTCGATTGTTGCAGCCGTTATAGTGTTGAGTGTAAAATCTTCAGTTTAACAACAATAGATCAATTATTGACAGGAAATTTGGAGGGAACGTTCGGAACACAATATTTGACTTCGCAACTTTGTTTGGACTAGTTAAAAGGTAAACCTATCAAACGTCCTCATCCCTACCCCTTGTGATTAAGGGATGAGGGTGGTTTAAAAGTTGCGTTTTTTTCATTTCTGGCTTACACGCATGTATCTTGGAAACAATGCATATCAGCGACATGACTAACTGAACAAAAATAAAGCTAGATAAATTTCCTACATTTTTTGTTCAGTAGAGTTTTGTGATATCTTCTTTAGTTTTCGAGATATTCACTCTTTAAAGTGTAAAATCTTTGAAAAGACTGTATTTCTTCTTTTTGCACTTTCAGGGATTATTACTCAACAACGATGCGTTGAAAAAATAAGTACTGAACGTTGGGTTGTAGAACATTCAATTCTCTTCAATTTGATGTATTTTTTACCATTTTATGCTTTCCATCAATTATTGTTATAGCAACTCTACTGTTGAGTGTGAAATTCTCAATACAGCAATAAGTGTCAATTTGACGGTATTCCACCTTTAACACAAGGAAGGGTAATGGATGAGAATTTTTAATATGTTCAGCTCCTAACTAGTCTTAATGAAGCTGCAGAGTCAAAAATTGTGTTCCAGATATTGTATTCAAATTACATTGTCCAATGATCTATTGTTGATCCGACAAAACATAATAGTGGAGAGGCAAAGGTATAGAGTGTAGCAGAGAAGGTAACTGAAGCCCTGTTGCACAAAAGCCGGTTAAATTTTAACCGTGATTAATTTTACAAGAACCAATCAGATAAGGCCTTTTTGATAAGACGGCTTATATGATTGGTTCTCGTGGAATTAATCACGATTAAAATTTAACTGGCTTTTGTGCAACCGGCGCTGAGTGTTGAAAATAATGCATGTAAGTTATTCAAATGTGGCAGAACATCCAGAGAAGCTGTGGAACTTTTAAGCCAGACCTTCTCTGGACATTTTATTGCTTGAAGATTTGGTCTCTTCGATTACCGTACCAGTGTCACCTTGCGACTATTTTTATGGACTACCTTAATAAAGTACTATCTATAAAGCTTGTGTAAAGAGTATACAGTATATAGTATACATTAACTAATGTTTCAGTGAATAACTCACCCCGTATTGTAGCGAAACGTCTCATATTATAGCACGACACTTATCAACCTCCATAGCCCGAATATCAACCAAATCTGGGAGATTTGCATTTTTCATGAAAATCATGTATTTTTGCAAAAATAGTCAAAACTTAGAATAGCTCAAACTCTCAGGAAAGATAGTACTTGACGAGAGGAACAATAATATGTCATCACATTGGCGAAATTCACTCCTATTTATTGAGTTATAAGCATTTGAAGATGAGTGATTTTTCTGATCTGAGAGTGAAGGTAAGATTTTATGTTTCAGTGAATAACTCATCCTGTATTGTAGCAAAACGTCTCATATTACAGCACGACACTTGTTAGGGCAACCTCTATCCATAGCACGAATATCAACCAAATCTGGGAGTTTCACATTTTTCATGAAATCCATCATGGATTCTTGCAAAAATGGACAGAAATTAAAAAAATAAATCTAAATTGAAAAATTTGAATCGCTCAAACTTTCAGGAATGATAGTACTTGAGGAGAGGAACAATAATATGTAATCACATTGGCGAAATTTACTCCTATTTATTGAGTTATAAGCATTTGAAGATGAGTGATTTTCCTGATCTGAGAGTGAAGGTAAGATTTTTTTTGCCCCTGTGGGTTGGGGGAGCTTTGAGTCGATCATCGTACTCAAGAATGTGTTGAAAACCAGAATTCACCCACAGTATCCATGCTTGTCGTAGGAGGCGACTAAAATGGACCTCAAGGCAACTCCAGAAGTTGCCTCGTCTTCAAACCCACGGGATCTGCCCCATCAGGGCAGTTTCGGAGGGGCAAAAAGAAAAACCCAAGAAACCAGAGATCGGCGAAACTCCAGGCACAAATGTGGGTCAAGAGGCTGAGTCAAGGGTGGCCGGGCGCCCTAGAGGCAACTTGGCGTCCCCTCTCTCAGCGGAAGGACCTACAAAAAGGCTAGGAGTGGAACTCACGTAGGTCACGAGTTGTGGGTGGAGAGACCAAGCCTCACCACTGCTCAAAGTAGGGCGGCCATTCAGGCAAAACTTCTTGGGAGAGGAGAGACCTTTGACCCAAAAAGAAAAACCCAAGAGACCAGAGATGGGTGAAACTCCAGGCACAAATGTGGGTCAAGAGGCTGAGTCAAGGGTGGCCGGGTTCTCTAGAGGTAACTTGGCCGCCCCTACCTCAGCGGAAGGACCTACAAAGCAGGCCAGGAGTGGAACTCACGTAGGTCACGAGGACTAATCAGTCTGAAGAGACTGCCAAGCATATCATACAGGATTGCGACAAGGATTGCAACCAGGTGATGAATGGAATGTTAGAAAAGGGTAAAACTCCTGGTTCTTTTAAATGACATAGGTATTGGTTTGCCTAACTAACATACTACTTGGGAACACAATAAGCTTTGGTTGACGTGTGGGGCTCTTTGAACCTTTGGATCCTTGAATCCGTCCCTTCAAAAATAACATAACAAACAAGGTAAGATTTCATGTTTCAGTGAATAACTCACCCTGTATTGTAGCGAAATGTCTCATATTATATCACGACCACTACACTTGTTAGGTCAACCTCTATCCATAATCTGTATATCAACCCAATATGGGAGATTTGCATTTTTTCATGAAATCTAGGAACTAAATTACATAATGGATATTTACAAATTTGGCCAGAAATTAAAATCGCTCAAACTCTCAGGAATGATATAGTACTTGACGAGAGGAACAATAATATGTCATCACATTGGCGAAATTCACTCCTATTCTTGAGTTATAAGCATTTGAAGATGAGTGATTTCTCTGATCTGAGAGTGGAGGTAAGATTTTATGTTTCAGAGAATAACTCACCCTGTATTGTAGCGAAACGTCTCATATTATAGCACGACACTTGTTAGGTCAACCTCTATCCATAGCCCGAATATAAACCAAATCTGGGAGTTTCGCATTTTTCATGAAATCCATCATGGATTCTTGCAAATAGACAGAAATTTAAAGAAAAATTTAAATTGAAAACTCTCAGGATAGTACTTGATGAAAGGAACAATAATATGTCATTACATTGGTGAAATTCACTTCTATTCTTGACTTATAAGCATTTGAAGATGAGTTGAAGACAGAAGATGAAAAACCAACTTTGAAGAAATCGACCCTAATAATGGTCGTGACTGCAAAAAATAAAGAGTAATCAACTAATTCTATAAAAAATAAATCTCATTTTTTGGAGAGTCAACACCAGCTATTGTAACTGTAACATACTTCAGTAATTCACCATACTTTTTAACTTCTCTACTCACTTAGTCTATATTACTCAATCAATTTCTGAAATTTTAATTAAATCCCACCCTATAACATTTGTTTCATTTATCTAATTTCAATTATTAATGCAATATTGTATCACCATTATTCTATATTCCATTCATTCATTCATCCCATAATATTCTAAGATTCAAATCAACTACTTTTTAACTTATTAGGTAGAGTTTCTTATTTGAACATTACTTCGAGTTATAATTCCCAACAGCTCTAATTCATCAAAACCCGGTCGGGTGTTAATGGGAAAGATATTTTATAAATCCTCCTAAGAGAATCTACAATTATTTGTTGAAACACCGCCGATTAATGAAGTTACATCACATTATTATATTATCGTTATCCTATTGCATTCTATATTTATTCTCATTGACTAATCATTTTATACTTTGTGAAATTCGTTGAATAACTATCATTATCGTCATTTAATGTAAATTAATATATAAGCCAGTAAATATTGTAACATACATAAATAAAGAAATCTAATCTAATCTAATTACTCACTGATCAAAACACATCAAAAGGCAGCTAACTTATTGTTGGCAACACCTGAGAATAGGCAACCCTCAACACAGGATTCTGTCTGGTCTTTCATGTTTCTGCTGCAATGGTAGAATTTGATCATTTTTTATCATTCTGATTGCAACAGTATTAATTAATCTTGGATATTTCACATTTAATCTTGAATATTTCATCCTTTTGTAGAAGGTAACATTCGCTACTGCCTACTCACTGCTCAGAACACATCAAAAGGAAGCTAATTTACTGTTGGCAACGCCTTGAAACACCTAAGAATAGGCAACCTTCAACACAGGAAAATGATTCTGGTCTTGTATGTTTCTGCCATGGTAGCAATTTTTTTATCATTGCAACATTATTAATTAATGTTGAATTTTTAATCATTTGGCATCATGTAAACAAGTTATACAATGATTTATCAATTGAGAGTATTCAATGCAAATAGTTCCTGAGCAGTAACTGTAAATTGAGGTCCACGTTATAATGGCAGTGGAGAAAGATAGGAGAAAAACGTTGCCGATCCTCTGTCTTGTCAATGCCTTCTATAGACGGTAGCTGATACAGGTTTTGAATGGAAAGACTAAGAAATTGTCAAAAAACCACTGATTTATTGATAATTAGAAAGACCGGTTTCGGTTATTACACCATTATCAGAGATTGACAATGGTGTAATAAGCGAAACCGGTCTTTCTAATTATCAATAAATCAGTGGTTTTTTGACAATTTCTTAGTCTTTTCCATTCAATATGGATAATTACCACAATATCAACTGATACAGGTTTATTGATGTAAGTAATTAATTAACGGTCCATTCTCGTTTAAAATAATCAATTATATTTTATCAAGTAAGAAATTAATATCGGGGCACCGAGCTTCGCTCGTTATTTTTATTTATTGATAAACATAACACAATTCTCTAAAATGATCGTGTTCATATTTCACAGCTGGCTATATGTCATCTTATGAATTTCGGGGATGCGATATTTTAATTTTTCACATACTCACTCGCTCACTCACTTTTTTACTATCCACAGCAGTTTCAGCCAAGGATGAATTATCCTTTTAATGTCGTTCAGCGAGTTTTTCCAAGGATGACACCTAGTGCAATCGAATCTTTATATCATAAACCTACTATGTTCCAAATTTCGTGAAATCGTTTGAGCCGTTTTCGAGATCCGTTAAACATAAATAACCAGATATATAAATACAGAAATTGCTCGCTTAATATAATAGGATATTTTTCGATAATTTCATAATGAATTTTTATAATTAAGATTGAATATTTTTCAATTGATGAAAAGACGATTGATGTTAAAAGACGATCTGGCAACATAGCAAACCGAGAAAGAGATAGCGCTATCCGCTTTGTTGAATGATAGACAAGGATAGCAATACCATTGCTAATCAAACACTGCCATTATAACGTGGACCTCAGTATAGTTATGTAATTATTCCGAGTTAGCAATAAAGTTCTGTGTTATAGGAGATAAACAGCAAAATGACACTCTTATCATTAGTGTGCAGGTGTACTAAATAGCGAATTTCTTTCCAATTCGATTACTGAACTACTTCTACGACAAGCAAAGTTTCTTATCAATTCGAGAAGGAGGTAAAAAACACGGGAGGATGAGAGGAGGTGTATAAAAAGAGGAGGTTTATGGGTCAGTGTTGAGCATTGGTTTGGGGTGGAGTGGGGGTATTGATTGTTGGTGGTCGGGGGAGGGGAGGGGTGAGAAGAAGATTCTTCTCTATCTAGAGTGCCGCCAGCCGTCAGTCGCGGCCCGAACTCCGAGCGAGATGGTCGTCAGGTGGAGGGTGCTGCTGATGCTGGTCATCAGCTCGACGACGTCTTCCATGGCGTCAGCCGACGTCAGTGAAGATGCTTCCGTCAGCGGTGTCAGTGGAGATTCTGCCGTCAGTGGAGATGCTCCCGTCACCGACCAGTGTCCCATCCTCAACATCCCAGATCTGGGCAGTCTTTGCGGAACCACCGACATCAGTGCCTGGTCCAACATCACCCTCTACAAATACCACAGTATCCCTTACGCGCTGCCGCCAAGCGGACACCGTCGTTTCAAGGTAAATCCTAATCAATAATATAAATAGATTCAACATATTCAAACAACTCAGTAACTTAAATACATTCATCAAGATCAGCAAATCCAATAAATTAATACATTCAACAAATCCACTTAACTCAAAAAACTTAACAATTTTAGTTAACTTATCTAATTCAATTAGTTTACAGACTTCACTTTCAATAAAAAGAACCTACTCAATTAACAAAAACCATTTTAAAATATTTCCATCGAAAAGAATCGCTATTGGTTATGTAGCCCTTACGATTTCAGAGACCATAGTATCCCTCCTAGCCAGTGCCTTAGTAGTATATTGATAAACATGTTCAATTTCTCAACATTAAAATTAGATAATAAAACCATTATTTTATCAACGTTTTGAACTATGTTATGAACATGAGGCGCAATGTATTGAATCCTGAGGTCTTCATAAGAGGACAAACAAGAAGAAAATGCAGAATTGTTTCTAAGTGTGATTCACAAGCGGGGCATATTCTCTGTGGCTCAACTTGATACCTGTTACCATTAACTTGAATGAATGTACTTTTTGCCGATAATCTCAACTGTGTTACGCATCTAATCATTCGAATTGGCAGCTGAAAGTAAGCTGTTCTCCCAGTACCGAATCAGGATTGAACATTCCATACAAAGGAGACATCTGAGAATTGTCAGACCTACATCTATCCTCCTCTATCATCCTCCCCGAATACGCTTCCAGTATTCTATTTCTGTTGTTAAGCAGATCCACTGCATCAAATCCATATTCCGTCCATAAATCCCGAAACTGAACAGTTTCCAATTCCCTCTTCATATAAGACATCCAATTACTTTCGAAGTTTGTTTTTAATAGAAGTCGATAACACACATGAGGGTACCTAGACTCTACCATGTTTACAACTTTGATCAACCATGACAGGCATCTTTTAAAGACATGAAACTTGAGTTTCGGCCTACCAGTCTCCAATCTGACACTCCAACTCGGCGTCGACCGGATCAGCAGCAGTAGACGTTTCAAGAAGAATAACTGTGCTTTCTCTATTGCTTCTTCATAACCCAAACCCCAAACCTCTGAACCATATAGGCAGGATGGGATGACAACGGTATCAAACAACTTCATCTTTTCTATCCATTTCTCTGATCTGACTCTAGACAAAACATTAATCGCCACTGTTGATTCCGCTTTAGCCCTACTTATTGATCGTCTTAACATCTCTGTATATCTTCCTGAAGATTGAAATATAACTCCTAAATAATTATACTGGCTACACATTTCTATTTTCTCCTCCCCGAGCTTGAAACTGGATTTATGGCATTTGCTTAATCGACCTCTATGGAAAGTCAGTATTTTGGTTTTGTTAGCATTCACCTTGAGACCTACTCCTGCACTGTATTGGTCCAAACATTTCAATTTATTTCGCACGTCTGAAATGCTATCAGCCAGAATGACTATGTCATCGGCGTATTGCAGCATTAACACATGGTAGAATTTGATCATTTTTTATCATTCTGATTGCAACAGTATTAATTAATCTTTGATATTTCTCATTCATTCTTGAATATTTCAGCCTTTTGTAGAAGGTAACATTCGCTACTGCCTACTCACTGATCAGAACACATCAAAAGGAAGCTAATTTACTGATTGCAACGCTTTGAAATACCTAAGAATAGGCAATCCTCAACACAGGAAAATGATTCTGGTCTTGTATGCTTCTGCCGTGGTAGATTTTTTTATCATTGCAACAGTATTAATTAATGTTGAATTTTTAATCATTCGGCATCATGTAAACAAGCTTTACAATGATATTAATCAATTGAGAGTATTCAATGCAAATAGTTCCTGAGAATTAACTGTAAATTGAGGTCCACGTTATAATGGCAGTGGAGAAAGATAGGAGAAAAACGTTGCCGATCCTCTGTCTTGTCAATGCCTTCTATAGACGGTAGCTGATACAGGTTTATTTATGTAATTAATTAATTAACGGTTCATTCTCGTTTAAAATAATTATATTTTATCAAGTAAGAAATAAATATCGGGGCACCGAGCTTCGCTCGTTATTTTTATTTATTGATAAACAGAACACAATTCTCTAAAATGATCGTGTTCATATTTCACAGCTGGCTATATGTCATCTTATGAATTTCGGGGATGCGATATTCTGATTTTTCACATACTCACTCGCTCACTCACTTTTTAATATCCATAGCTGTTTCAGCCAAGGATGAATTATCCTTTTAATGTCGTTCAGCGAGTTTTCCAAGGATGAAACCTAGTGCAATCGAATCTTTATATCATAACCTACTATGTTCCAAATTTCGTGAAAATTGTTTGAGCCGTTTTCGAGATCCGTTAAACATAAATAACCAGATATATAAATACAGAAATTGCTCGCTTAATATAATAGGATATTAATTTTTCGATAATTTCATAATTAATTTTTATAATTAAGATTGAATATTTTGTTAATTGATGATTAATTCTACAATGTTAAAAGACGATCTGGCAACAGAGCAAACCGAGAAAGAGATAGTGCTATCCGCTTCGTTGAATGATAGACAAGGATAGCAATACCATTGCTAATCAAACACTGCCATTATAACGTGGACCTCAGTATAGTTATGTAATTATTCCGAGTTAGCAATAAAGTTCTGTGTTATATAGGAGATAAACAGCAAAATTACACTCTTATCATTGGTGTACAGGTGTACTAAATAGCGAATTTCTTTCCAATTCGATTACTGAACTACTTCTACGACAAGCAAAGTTTCTTATCAATTCGAGAAGGAGGTAAAAAACACGGGAGGATGAGAGGAGGCGTATAAAAAGAGGAGGTTTATGGGTCAGTGTTGAGCATTGGTTTGGGGTGGAGTGGGGGTATTGATTGTTGGAGGTCGGGGGGAGGGGAGGGGTGAGAAGAAGATTCTTCTCTATCTAGAGTGCCGCCAGCCGTCAGTCGCGGCCCGAACTCCGAGCGAGATGGTCGTCAGGTGGAGGGTGCTGCTGATGCTGGTCATCAGCTCGACGACGTCTTCCATAGCGTCAGCCGACGTCAGTGGAGATGCTTCCGTCAGCGGTGTCAGTGGAGATGTTGCCGTCAGCAGCCAGTGTCCCATCCTTAACATCCCAGAGCTGGGTAGTCTTTGCGGCACCACCGACATCAGTGCCTGGTCCAACATCACCCTCTACAAATACCACAGCATTCCTTACGCGCTGCCTCCAAGTGGACACCGTCGTTTCAAGGTAAATCAGTTATCTTCTTATTTTATCTTTCGGCATCATGTAAACAAGCTTTACAATGATATTAATCAATTGAGAGTATTCAATGCAAGTTTCCTGAAATTAACTGTAAATTGAGGTCCACGTTATAATGGCAGTGGAGAAAGATAGGAGAAAAACGTTGCCGATCCTCTGTCTTGTCATGCCTTTCTATAGACGGTAGCTGATACAGGTTTATTTATGTAATTAATTAATTAACGGTTCATTCTCGTTTAAAATAATTATATTTTATCAAGTAAGAAATAAATATCGGGGCACCGAGCTTCGCTCGTTATTTTTATTTATTGATAAACAGAACACAATTCTCTAAAATGATCGTGTTCATATTTCACAGCTGGCTATATTATGTCATGTTATGAATTTCGGGGATGCGATATTCTGATTTTTCACATACTCACTCGCTCACTCACTTTTTAATATCCATAGCTGTTTCAGCCAAGGATGAATTATCCTTTTAATGTCGTTCAGCGAGTTTTCCAAGGATGAAACCTAGTGCAATCGAATCTTTATATCATAAACCTACTATGTTCCAAATTTCGTGAAAATTGTTTGAGCCGTTTTCGAGATCCGTTAAACATAAATAACCAGATATATAAATACAGAAATTGCTCGCTTAATATAATAGGATATTAATTTTTCGATAATTTCATAATTAATTTTTATAATTAAGATTGAATATTTTGTTAATTGATGATTAATTCTACAATGTTAAAAGACGATCTGGCAACAGAGCAAACCGAGAAAGAGATAGTGCTATCCGCTTCGTTGAATGATAGACAAGGATAGCAATACCATTGCTAATCAAACACTGCCATTATAACGTGGACCTCAGTATAGTTATGTAATTATTCCGAGTTAGCAATAAAGTTCTGTGTTATATAGGAGATAAACAGCAAAATTACACTCTTATCATTGGTGTACAGGTGTACTAAATAGCGAATTTCTTTCCAATTCGATTACTGAACTACTTCTACGACAAGCAAAGTTTCTTATCAATTCGAGAAGGAGGTAAAAAACACGGGAGGATGAGAGGAGGCGTATAAAAAGAGGAGGTTTATGGGTCAGTGTTGAGCATTGGTTTGGGGTGGAGTGGGGGTATTGATTGTTGGTGGTCGGGGGGAGGGGAGGGGTGAGAAGAAGATTCTTCTCTATCTAGAGTGCCGCCAGCCGTCAGTCGCGGCCCGAACTCCGAGCGAGATGGTCGTCAGGTGGAGGGTGCTGCTGATGCTGGTCATCAGCTCGACGACGTCTTCCATAGCGTCAGCCGACGTCAGTGGAGATGCTTCCGTCAGCGGCGTCAGTGGAGATTCTGCCGTCAGTGGAGATGCTGCCGTCACCGACCAGTGTCCCATCCTCAACATCCCAGATCTGGGCAGTCTTTGCGGAACCACTGACAACAGTGCCTGGTCCAACATCACCCTCTACAAATACCACAGTATCCCTTACGCGCTGCCGCCAAGCGGACACCGTCGTTTCAAGGTAAATCCGTTATCTCCCTATGTTATCTTTCCTTTATTTCGTAATTATCTTCAAACATGTTACACTCGAATTATTGTAACTTGAATATTCTGTTTATAAAATGGAATTATTTACCGAGCGAAGTGAGGTCTAAGATTCAAGTCGACGGTTTGGCATTTCTCTTAATGTTTAAATGTTTATATGTTTATATGTTGCGCATTTACAGCGAAACGCGGTGATAGATTTTCATGAAATTTGACAGGTATGTTCCTTTTTCAATTGCGCGTCGACGTATATACAAGGTTTTTGGAAATTTTGCATTTCAAGGATAATATAAAAGGAAAAGGAGCCTCCTTCATACGCCAATATTAGAGTAAAAATCAGACTATAGAATCATCATAAATCAGCTGACAAGTGATTACACAGATGTGTGGAGAAGCCAGTCTATTGCTGTATTTCCATAAGGTCTTTAGTTTCAATCAGGTACTTGTGGATGAGAATACTGCGTGAGGTCTACTGTTCACAGAACTACTAGTAGTTTATAAACAAGAATTCTTGTTTTATTATTTTAAAGGGTACTATAATTCTATTTTATAAATACAAGAAAGTAGCCCTGAATTCATAAATTTTAAAAAATTGAATATTCTGATTTTGCATCTATTATGATAGATAATAGTTGATTATTATTAACGTCAAAGATGTCATAATGTACTATAGTGAGGTCCACGTTATAATGGCAGTGCTTGATTAGCAATTATGGTATTGCTATCTTTGTCTTTCATTCAACAGCGGATAGTGCGGATAGTGCTATCTCTTTCTCGCTTTGTTCTGTTGCCAGATCGTCTTTAAACAATGTAGAATTAATAATTAATCAACAAAACATTTCATCTTAATTCATTAAGATTTTATTAAAAAATATTTTATCGCTTAATAAAAATAATAATATCGGGGCATCGAGCTTCGCTCGTTATTTTTATTTATTGGTAAACAGAACACAATTCTTTAAAATGATCGTGTTTATATTTTACAGCTGGCTATACGTCAGCTTATGAATTTCGGGGATGAGATATTTTGATTTTCCACAGGCGCACTTTTTTATTATCCACAGACGACGAAAGTCTCAGCTGTTTTCCCAAGGATGAATTATCCTTTCAATGTCGTTCAGCGAGTTTTCCCAGGGATGAGACCTAGTACAATCGAATTTTTATATCATTAAACTACTATGTTCCAAATTTCGTGAAAATCGTTAAAGCCGTTTTGATCCGTTGGACATGAATAACCATAGATAAATATAAATAACCAAATATAAAAATATATACAGAAATTTCTCGCTTAATATAATAGGATAATTGATTATTTTCAATGAGAATGAACATTACTATTAAATTTTATAAAACTTTAAAGTTATAACCTTAAACACTTCAGTTCCTGTTTGGCTTGAAAATGTGCGATACCAGCAAGAAACGGACGTCGCCACATCAAAGAATGTGAGTGCTTTTTCACTTTAAAGTTTTATGAAATTTAATAGTAATAATAATAGTGGAAACAAGATGGATAACCAACAAACAAATTTCTGAGAATGAACAGTTAATAATACAAATAATACATCAATAAACCTGTATCTGCTACCGTCTATAGAAGGCATTGACAAGACAGAGGTTCGGCAACGTTTTTCTTCTATCTTTCTTCACTGCCATTATAACGTGGACTCAGTATAACTGTAGTCCACTCGAATAAGTAAGAATTATGTATCAGAACATCAGAAAAAGGTGTATTTTCTATAGTGTTCCAAAAAAATACTGTATTAATAAGTTGCCGTATAACTTTATATAAATCTCTAGAAATCTATTCAAAAATCTCTTTACCTTCATAATCCGGACGCAACGATATACAGCAAGAATGCATTTGTTAATGTATGTATGGTAGTCTTCTATTTTGAGAATCAGACACTTGTTACCACAAAGATATTTTGTTCAATTTTTAAAATACAAAGAAGCAGGCTGATATGAACGCGGATCAATTGTTACGGTACTACATAACTTCGGCATACTGAACTCCTAAAAGTTGAACTTCTCCTACTTGGAACTTTAATCATGTAAAGAAGGAAATGCTGTCATTCTAGTTTGAAAAGTTAATTTAGAAAAGGCTTTTCGTGACGCTGTTGATGTTCCTTGTCTTTCTATTTCTCTACTCAAAACGCCTATTTTTCAGGATTTCAATAAGGATAAATTTACATGAAGGGAAAATCTCTATAGCATTTCCAAAACGCTCTCTTCCTTCCTCTTCCTCTTTCCACTTTCCTTTTTACCTGACCGACGTGACGAGATCCATGTATATGTTTTATTATATATTTTGATCAATCTATATATTTAAAAATTAATGTCTATTTGTGTGTTAGTTTGTTTTTTGTTTGTTCCCTATAGACTCGAAAACTACTTGACAGAACGGCATGAAACTTTGGGAATATGTTGTGTTAATATTGGGGATGGTTTCTGACCAGAAATTTTAATAGGGGGGGCTAATTATACAGGGTGTTTCAGAAGTAGTGTCGAGAATTTTAGGGTATTGTACCTGGATGCTAGGAGACTACAAATGTCATATTTGAAGTGTCCAAAACTCAGCGGTTATCCTTATAGCTGCCATTTTGTTTTTTTCACTTAAAAATTTTTATCTCAAGAACGAAATGTTGTATTGATCTGAAATTTGGCATGAATATTTATGCTATAAAGACTCAACTATAAAAAATAAAAAAAAATTTTTCGTTAAAATTTTTCAAAATGGCGGCCATTTTAAATTTTTGATGGCGAATATCTCGAAAACCGTCCATTTTACAGAAAATTTACAAGAGACAAAAAAGTTAGCAAATTTTTTCACAATTCCAATGATACCTAATTTATTAAGATTGGTCGAAGAATAACAGAGAAATTAATTTTTCTCGTACTGCATGCATGTAGTACTGCAGTACTATGTAGTACTGCATGCATGCATTTTCACCATTTAAAGATCAATATTAATTTTTTAATTCCAGATGTATTTAAGATGAAGCTTTGAAACTCGGTATGGCTCCATATGGGCAAACAGATGATTTTACAATGGTTTTCAGATGATAATGTTTGTCTTGTAAAAGTATTGTTGTTTCATTAAAAGTAAAGAACCAGATATAGTGCTTCCTATTTCTTAGTCTCACGTTTCCTAGGTCTTATTTCTATCTTAAATTTCCAGTTTCAATATTTTCTTACGTTGCTTCTACACAAATATTTAATTATTGTAATGGAATTTAGTTCGCTGGAGTACACCGATATTCACTTCATGTATGGAGCAGCTCTTGGCATTGCGACCGAAGCAAGAAGAATGTATGCAGCTGCATTTCCAAATCGCCGTCTCCCTTCCGACAAGGTGTTCACAAGAACTCACAATCGGCTGAGAGAAGTTGGTTCATTTGAACGGAACAGGGTAATTGCTGGTAGGCCTCGAGCAGTTCGAAATGTTGCTTTTGAAGAGGAAGTATTGCAGAAATTCGATTTCAATCCTAGAACGAGTACGAGAGCAGTTGCAAAGCAAATCAATTCAAGTGCTTCTTCTGTGTGGCGTGTACTAAACAAGGAAAGACTTCACCCCTTCCGCTTTCAAAAAGTTCACTCATTGGTTGAACGCGACTATGAGCCAAGAGTAAACTGTGCCCGTTGGTTTCTTCAGCAAGACATTATCCAACCAATTTTCTAGAAAATGTGTTATTTACCGATGAGTCCAGCTTTACAAGAGAAGGAATCTTCAACTCTCGCAACAGTCACGTCTGGGCCTTAGACAATCCTCATGAGGTCAAAGTGCGTGGTTATCAGCATAGATTTTCGCTGAATGTTTGGACGGGTATCTTAGGTAATCGCGTGATTGGACCATACATTCTTCCTAATCGTCTGAATTCTCCCACGTACATTACTTTTTTAAGAGACATACTACCAGAACTTTTGGAAGATCTGCCTCTTGCAAACAGATATATAATATTTGGTTCCAACATGATGGTGCCCCTGCTCATTTCGGAAATGTTGTTACGGACTTTCTGAACATGACCTATCGTCAGCGGTGGATTGGGCGGGGTGGACCAGTACCGTGGCCCGCACGTTCACCTGACCTCAACCCTTTAGATTTTTTTTTCTGGGGCCATATGAAAGACCTTGTTTACAGCACGCCAGTAGAAAACGAAGAAGACCTTGTGGCAAGAGTGGTTGCTGCAGCAGGTGCCATTCAAGATGATGAAAATGCTTTTATAGCAGTTCGACGGTCCATGATTGAAAGGTGCAGACTGTGTAATCAAGTTGAAGGACGGCATTTTGAGCAATTGCTGCATTAGTATCAGTGAACCGATTTGAGTGAAATTAATATTTTTCAATGTAAAATAAATTTGGAGGAAAGTTATTCTTGTATATTTCTGTAATAAGAACGGTTTTCATGAAATTATAAAAAAAATAATATTGATCTTTAAATGGTGAAAAGTGGTCATGCATGCAGTACGAAAAAAATTAATTTCTCTGTTATTCTTCGACCAATCTTAATAAATTAGGTATCATTGGAATTGTGAAAAAATTTGCTAACTTTTTTGTCTCTTTAAATTTTCTGTAAAATGGACGGTTTTCGAGATATTCGCCATCAGAAATTTAAAATGGCCGCCATTTTGAAAAATTTCAACGAAAAAATTTTTTTATTTTTTATAGTTGAGTCTTTATAGCATAAATATTCATGCCAAATTTCAGATCAATACAACATTCGTTCTTGAGATAAAAATTTTTAAGTGAAAAAAACAAAATGGCAGCTATAAGGATAACCGCTGAGTTTTGGACACTTCAAATATGACATTTGTAGTCTCCTAGCATCCAGGTACAATACCCTAAAATTCTCGACACTACTTCTGAAACACCCTGTATATTAATCCATTTTACAGACCTATGTTTTCGAAATTGTCGGCCGAGCGGCTAACGTAGAACGGGAAGATCATCTTGATTCAAGATCATGTTGTGATAATATGATTTTAGCATCTAAACTTACCAGCTGTAATAAACACGTCACTCTGAGATAAAATTGTTTACTGGTAAAACGGTAGTTTTAAGCACATAGGAAGTCCGTATTGAGATGTAAATTAAAATATTGATTGTCAAATAAATTTCATGATTCACCAAATAAAGTCAAGTGTGAAATGAGATACATTGACTTTTTGGCGGTACGAAGTTTGCCGGGTAAGCTAGTAAAATATATTCTATTCTATTATATTATATTCTAATTTATGGAAATAGAAATACAAATTTCTCAGAAGCACAAAAATAGTGTTTCTTTTCAAATATATCCGTAGATTAAATAATTTGAGCTTCAGTTGATTCTCCTACAGCATCCGACATTCTTTTCCAACTGAGAAATGATTTATATCTATACGATGAGAAATAAGAACCTATACAGGAAAACTTGAAATTAGAGTACCTTAATTTTTTTGGAAAACAATACTTTCCTTACCAATTGTAATACGTAAGGAAAGTTAAAAAAAAACGTCGATAGAACAATGAATTTCAAGGTACGTTAATGAAAAAAATAATGTGAGAGGAAAAAGAGTAAGCTATCACTAGCACTTTTGTTTCAAAAAGTGAATCTTGAAATGACAGATTGCTTTTATGAAGGATGGAATTCACAATGGTTGAGCACTCCAGAAGAAAGAAAAAGTGAGTGTGAAGAGTGACAGAGCATCGCAGCTACCAACTTGACTCGTCCATGACTTTGAGCCGCAAACAAATCTGACACAGAAAGGGCGGATCATCTTTATTGTTCATCTGTCACCATTGTTGATTCTATTTTTGTTGAGAGCGCTTCATACAGCTTCAAAACTGTAGCCTCACAGTTTGTACAGTTGATCATTTGAATGAACTTGACTTGGAAAAATTTACGATCGATTCATTAAAGGTTTGAAGTTACATTAAGTTAAAGGTTGGTTACATTGTGAAGTGAAGAGTTAGCTTCAAAACAGCTTCAAAACTGTAGCCTCACATTTTGTACAGTTGATCATTTGAATGAACTTTATTTGGAGAAATAATCGATCGATTCATTAAAGGTTTGAAGTTACATTAAGGTTTGTTTGTTACATTGTGAAGTGAAGAGTTACATGATTGTTACATAGTTACATGATTGTGAAGTGAAGAGTATCTGAAATTATAGAGATTAATGTGAACTGTATGATCTCTCCCTGTGGAGCAGGAGTTTCAGCTCTGATTGTGGCAGTGGCAAATACATTTTTGGGGGGGGGTCCCAAGGTAAATTGTAGTTAAAGTAACCCGAACTGGCACGAACATCACCCCACTCTCCTCACCCTCACCTATACAAGGAGAGGAAATATCACTGTCTGCCGCGGCGATGCCACATGATTCATTAGAAAATTCAGATTACTGAACTTATTTTTTTATATTCATTATTTCGGGGGAAGCCTCCCCTGATGGAAGAGGCACGGTATATAGAAGAAGACGGTAGGTGTCACGCGCATGTTTGTGCTGAATTTCCGGTGTAGCTGACGTCATTTTATATCTGATTTTAACAAATAAGTTTCATAAATTGGCAATATGTGTTAAAAACCTCGGTTGGTGGCGATGACGCAATCTAGCTGGCTGGCCAATGCGCACACATGACCTCTACCGTTTTCATCTAAATACCGTGGGAAGAGGTACTAACTAACAGTGGTTAAATGGAAACCAACTGAAAAAACTACCAAGGCAACAGAAACAAACTGGATTTAATGAAATGTACTGGAGGATTTCCATCAGTGTTGAGTGAAAATCAACTGAATCGGCTACCAGGGAAGCAGAAACATGCAATAGGTACTGATTTGCATCATTGTTGAGTGAAAATCAACTGAAAATACTACCAGGGCAGCAGAAGCATGCAAGAATTACCGAATTTATGAGTAGTGTTGTTAAGAAGACACACCCAGCGACCAGCACCGACGGTTGATTGATAACGGCGCAAAATTGATTGATAAATCCGTGTTGATTGAAAACCATCAGTGTTGAGTGAAAATCAACTGAATCGTACCAGGGCAGCAGAAACATGCAATTATTGCATTATGCTACCTACATCTAATGAAGCTATAAAACTAAATGTAGAGACATGGCCAATCTATAGTGTGTATCTAGTGAAACTATAGATGGCCATGGTAGAGACAATTTTGCATATACTGCATTGAATTCTGTATCATCACAGTAAACAGTGTCAATACCAAATATACCTTCAATCTTTTCTAGTTTAGTAACGCATTTGCTTACCTTAATAATTTTTTCTTATATTATTGGAAGATGATACAATAAGTCAAAATATGCAATTTCTTACAGTATCAATCAATACCAGAATTCTAAGGGCCGGTCTCCGAGCTCGAGATTTAGCTAAGTCCTAGACTTTAAACAGCTGGAGAGAGAAAATATTGGCTTTCCAAAACGGGGCTTAGTCGCAGTTTATAATAACAGTAGTCGCAGTTTTAATTTTCTGATTTCTATAATTAATTGGAAACGTTTTTCCTTGACGGAATTAAACATTCCTAAATAATTCAAAATAGTTGAAACTTTACACTATTTTTTCTTTATTTTATTTTGTGTTAAATTTTCCAGTTTTTCGAAAATTAATAATTCAAATGTGACTTTGACAATGACTACGACTACCGTTTCGGAAAGCCAATTTTCTGACTCCAGCTATTCAAAGTCTAGAACTTAGCCAAATCCCGAGCTCGGAACCGGGCCTATAAGTTTCTTCAAGGTTTCCATAATAAATTATATTTATTCTTGCCAACCAATTATTATACTTGATAGGTAGGCCTTCCTATCGAGTTTATTCTCACAACAGTTTAATACTTGTGTGGGTTATCAGTTAACTTGTTATCTCATGATACATGACCGTTTCTAACGCTACAGAGATCATTACAGCCTTGTTCGTATCTACTTCAGTATCGTGTAGGTACCTTTCAGACCAAGAACGGAAATCCGAAGAGAGCATGACGTCCCTTTACTCACGTAATTTTACAGCTGGAATCTTCACTGTATAATAAGGTCTCTAGTTTCTGAATGGTATCGAGTTTCTGACCCTTAGCTACACGTTTACAGCCCTTTCATTGACCAAGACCCTCTTTCCTTATAGAGACGCAGCTGCAATGGTAACCTGTTGATTATTATTGATAGCTCAGTGGGAAGATTTTATTCAAGTGAATAAAATTACAGCCATTAGGCAGACGGCAGACGGTAACGTTTGTACATGATCAAAAATAATGTTTATAATTGACAAGTTTTTTGTTTTAATTCAATATAATTACAGAACATAATATCGCCCAATTGGTCAATATTGCACTGCTCACACGCTCAGGAGCGTGTAGATGAGGATGAAATAAATAAAACTACAACATCAATTACACAAAATATTAGATAAATTACAATATTACATACAATAGTTAGTTACAAAAAATTCTTTTAATGTGTCCTCTACTTGTTTAGTTTTTCTGTGTGGAAATTGACCTACTCCACTATGGCGTACCATGTTCTAGAGTAGGTTAAGGATAGAAGGAAATAGATACGATAGTGAGGGACCGAAGTGAGAAAAAATCAATTGATGAGAAATAATTAGAAACACATATGCTACTAGGTATACTGGGCAATCAATGAGTCTCTCTAGTTCGTTTATCAGAAGATCTGAAATGTAACTTTCAGGAGAGAAGCCCTTATAATAGCAATTTTTAAGCTACTTATTTTGAGAGACTTTATTTGAATCTCAATTGTTAACAGCCAAATTTTAGATTAATGTTAATACCGTACCTGAAATTCAAGAGTAATAGTATAAAAAATGTATGTTACTACTACACATACTGACTTATTTTTCAATACCTATAAACTCATTTTATTTATTTATTATGAATAAATAAATACTAGTAGTTCTGTGAACAGTAGACCTCGCGCTCAGTAAGTTACATTGACCTGTTGTTATGTTTTCTCAAAAATTAATAAATAATTTATCAATTTAAAATGTATAGAAAAATCCTTAATAAACATAGAGCTTTCTGTCCTATCGTACCGTGACGTGTTGTCCCGGAATGTGAGTGTGAGCGCTGTTATCAGGTCTGGCTGCAACTGTCTACAACGTTGATGGAAAGATACATTTTCAAGATGTTCGATGTTTTTGAACGGGTAGTATTATAGTCAACTGTCTACTAACGTTGATGGAAAGATACATTTTCAAGATGTTCGATGTTTTTGAACGGGTAGTATTATAGTCCACTAGACAGCTGATTTATGATGAATAATTCTATAGTATGATTTTTACTCTAATATTGGCGAATGAAGGAGGCTCCTTTTTCCTTTTATATTATCCTTGAAATGCAAAATTTCCAAAAACCTTGTATATACGTAGACGCGCAATTTAAAAAGGAACATACCTGTCAAATTTCATGAAAATCTATTACCGCGTTTCGCCGTAAATGCGCAACATATAAACATTTGAACATTAAGAGAAATGCCAAACCGTCGACTTGAATCTTAGACCTCACTTCGCTCGGTCAAAAATGAGTTTATAGTTTACATTGAGGCCTAATCGAAATTGAATAAATTGAATCTCTGATCAGATCAGAGATTGCCTAGGTCCTAGGACAACAGTAATCTAGCAGGTAAATCTGTGGCAGCAAATTTTACCATCTGCGAACTCCATTAAGCAATGTTGATGCTATTTCTTTCTGATCCAAGTAATAAGTAAGCCTATGCTTAGTGGATCATCGAACACTTGTTCAAACGTAAATTTTTAATAAAGTGAAAACACATTCAAAAGTGCAATAGTGTATTCGTCTTTGTTTTATAGATCAAAGAATAATTGAAGAATCAATAATGAATTGTAACGATTAGAGTAGCAAGCACAGACAAGAACAAGCACAGTCGCTTTCAGTAACGATGCGTGTTTGAAATAACATTATTCAGAACACAATGCTCAGTTTTTTCTTAATTCGTTCGCTTAATGAAGTTGTGTTGTATGGGAAAGATAAAATTGAGTCTTAAATCCTTGAAAATTGAAGATGAGATAATGAATTGTTCATGATGTTTCACAGTGAAAAGTTATATATAAATATATAATATATATATATATAATATATATATATATATATATATATATAAATATAGGCCTACTATAAAAGATTTCAAAATAATTAGGAAACGTAGTAATTATTGAAATCTAGATTTGAAGTATATGTAGATTCAAGACTAAAAAGTGATTTTTCACTTTTATAGTAAAGTAATGAAATACTATGTCAACTTTGATAAGAGTCAAGATGTGTGGGTTCTCTGTTCATAGCCTTGCGCACACCACTGCGATTTCCATGACGGCGCCGGGAGCGGGAGAATTTTTAAGCCGTGATTACAGTAGAACTCTAATTATCCGAACTCCGACTATCCGAATCGCCGATTATCCGAATAAATTTCAGAAAAAAATTTGTCCAAAAAAAGTCCAAGTGCGCTATAATTCTTCCCCCTGCGATGCCAGTGTTTGCGTGTTCGCTTACTATTGTCCTTCCCTTGTACATAAGTACATTTTATTTATATTTAACCCTGCAACAGTCGCGCGGGCTACAGTTGTAGCCCAGCCATTTTGTTTTTCGCACATCGCCGCGAGGTTTTGGAGGGGATAGTTGAAAGTCACAGTTTCACCTTCAAGTTACAACTTTATACGCCTGCTCAGTGTGCGTTTGCACTGCATCGAGAGATATTGTTCGTGTATTGTGCGTTTAAAGTTGCCTGGTCTACAAGTGTAGCCCGCGCGACTATTGGTGTAATGAGTGACTCAAAGCGAATTTGTTTAGATAGTGATGCTATATTGGAAGCCTTGAATACAATTGACAGTGACAATGAGATAGATTTGTTTGAAAATGACAGTGATGATGGGGAAGGTGATTTATTGACAGAAGAAGTTCATTTTGATGACGAAGAAGAACTTAATTCCAACTTAGATGCTTCTGATCCTGTGAACGAGCTTGAAATTGATGAAGATGATGATACGCCGTTAGGTGATTTTTATTTTGCCACGGGGAAAAATAAAAATATTATTAAATGGAGAAAATCTCCTTCACAGCCCGCAAATGTTCGTACACGAGCTAGTAATATTGTTGTACGACTCCCTGGAACTAAAGGTGCAGCTCAGACTGCCAGATCTGAGCGTGACTGTTTCGATTTGTTTTTTGATGACAAAGTTGTTCAAGTGATTGTGAGTAGTACAAATATTTACATCGCCTAACTCAGACAGAAATTTCACGTGAACGAGATGCAAAAGATACAGATGCAACGGAAGTTCGAGCTCTTTTTGGAGTTTTACTTCTAACTGGATGTTTGGGTGCTAACAGAAAAAACTCAATTGGAATTTGGGACAACTCTCGCGGTAGTGGCATCGAAAGTTGTTATTTATCAATGAGTCAAAGGCGCTTCCACTTTCTACTAAGATGTCTAAGATTTGATGACATCCGCGATCGTGATCAGAGAAAAGAAATTGACCGTTTAGCTGCAATCAGAGAACTATTTGAACTTGTCATAAACAATTTCCAGAGGTATTACACACCTAGTGAATACACCACAGTCGATGAACAATTAGTAAAGTTTCGTGGAAGATGTCCATTCAAAATGTACATACCAAGCAAGCCGGGTAAATATGGCATAAAAATCTTCTCACTTGTCTGTGCCAAAACCATGTATACAGTGAATTTGGAAATTTACCCTGGTAAGCAGCCGGAGGGACCCTACAAACTTTCTCCATCAGCTGATGACGTAACAATAAGAATTTGTGAACCTATTGTAGGCACAAACCGTAATGTGACAACAGATAATTGGTTCACATCAATTCAACTTGCCGAAACGTTTTTTTGTGAGAAGAAGTTGACATTGGTTGGAACAATTAGGGCCAATCGACTAGGTGTTCCTGATGACTTCAAGCCAAACAAGAACCGTGAAGTACATTCATCCATCTTTGCTCATCACAAAGAAAAGACCATAGTCTCATATTGCACAAGAAAAACAAAGTTGTAGTTTTAGTTAGTACCATGCATCATGACCAGAACATTGATCCTGATAGTGGTGATTTGCATAAACCGGAGATTGTATCATTCTACAATAAAACTAAAGTAGGTGTGGACTCAGTGGATCAAATGTGTGCAAAATACGACTGTTCAAGAAATACCAAACGCTGGCCCATGGTAATTTTTTTCGATTTGATAAACATAGCTGGAATCAATGCTTCTCGTGTTTTCTCTTTCAACAACAACCAGATTGTACGGCGAAGAATATTCATTGAGAAACTTGCATGGGACCTTATTGAACCTCAAATAAGGAAACGGCTGGATTCACCATCTCTTCCTAATGATCTAAAAGTGAGAGCACGCAAGCTTTTAGGTATAGAAGATCCTCGAAGGCCGCTACCAGCCCCAAGAGATAACAAGGTGGGTCGCTGCTACATGTGTGCCCGAGCGCGAGACCGTTCTACTCGCAAGTGTTGCGACTTGTGTGGCCACAAAGTCTGCCCAGAACACTCATCGATTGTTTGCCACAGTTGCATCAAACAGCAGTGAAATGCAAGAAGTAATTTAATGTATTCATGTTTAAAAAATAAATAAACTAAGGTAGTTTTTTATAAGTGTTTCAGGTGCTCTTTATGTGTTAGATTATACAATGTTTTAGTTTTTGCAAGTAATATGTACTTATATGTGATTTTTTTCTATATCTATATAATGCAGTATATTCACAAATAAATTTCCTACACAATACAACGATTTAAAATTATTCATGCCTCAGGAAAAAAAAAGTTATGCGTGCTCAAAGTTTTGCAATATCTTGTTATTCAAAAAACTCAATTTGCTAGCTTTTCAAAATAATTTTTTTAAGTATAGTTAGAGCATGATGGTTGGAAAAATGTAACTTTATCATGATAACTAAGATATTGAAGAATGTAACTGTACAAAAAGAAATTGAAAAAAATATATATATCAGTTAAAAAAAAAAAATTGCAGTGGTCTACACATGTAGCCCGCGCGACTATTGATGTTTCAACATACTGCGCGACTACCGCAGGGTTAAAACATGTGAAAATATCATGTTTCTTTCATTTAATTCAATAGAAAAATAGTGCAATATCAAAACGTAGCTTTTTTTCTCTCCAATGGCAATTTTTTTTAAACCTCCGATTATCCGAATATTTGATTATCCGAATGGGTCCCGGTCCCCATTTGTTCGGATAATTGGAGTTCTACTGTAAATGGTTAAAATCGTCGCCGTCATGCGATTCGCAGTCATGTACGCAAAGATATACGCAAAAGATGAGTCATGTACCTGATAAGCTATTCTAAATTCAGCCTGCAACTTTGATGATTGATGTATATAGAGTGCATTACCTACCTAATACTCCAAAATGCGTTCATAGACATCATAGCAAAAGTTGATTCGTCAGCCTTAATTTTCCGTTTTTTCCGGCAATTGGAGTTGAAATGCCAGAGATTAATTTTGGGAAATAGAACTATCTACTATCTTGATGAGGAAATTGAGTCTAGAACACTATCGTTGAAAAGAACAATATATGTAAATTAATAACGATTTTTAAGCAATAATTTCAGAGAAATCGAAGTTTTATCCATACATTTATTATGAAAGAAGTAATAATAAAATGAAGGAATTACTGGATGTTTTAAACTCATGTTATTTTCCAAGTTCAAGATATTTATTGTTGTTATTATTATTATTATTATTATTATTATTATTATTATTATTATTATTATTATTATTATATTATTATTATTATTATTATTATTATTATTATTATATTATTATTATTATTATTATTATATTATTATTATTATTAAACGGAAATCCAAATTAAATGCTGCAATTCACCCCGAAGACTTCTGCTACTGCAAATATTGACAACAGGGTAAACAGTTAGATTGAAATTCGCGATATGAGGTACTATTCAAAAATAATTTTTCAACCCGGGAATCGAACCCAGTACCTCCTAATTGCCGGTCAGGAATGCTTACCCTTACACCAAACTGACAATCTCTGGATAGCAGCGCTCATTTTATACAAAGCCAAAGTAGCCAGCCAGTCTACAGATGGATCTTCCATCTGTATTCAAGATATTTAATTAAATATCTTCAAGTCTATGGATGCAATGGAAACGAGAGAAAACAAATGAGAACCGAATTTCTTATATTCTTGGGATCTATTATCTATTCACTTCTTTAGTATAGGTAGACTAGGCACTTATAATGGAATTGTAATATAGCATAACTTTTGGACTGTATTAATCGCAGTAAGTAATTGAAAATAATAAGTACTGTTTAGTGATGCAGCTTATTCACTGAGAAGTCAATAAGATGAAAACCACTTCCTGATAGTTAACGTCGTATGTAGATTTATTGGAAAAGTGTGGAAAGCTGCTTATTTTTGAAGCTGTAATAGGTTGCAGGTATTATCGGCTCTCACAGGTTATTTAGAATCGTGTCTTATCTCCACTGTTCCATTTACATTCACGCTCTTCTTTTTCTGAACACTTTCATCTTTTTCTCATTGTTTCCATTATTATGCTAAATTAATATTCAAAGCCCATGAGACTCTCTAAGGTTAAAAATAAACATACCGTCATAGATAATACAAAATCATATTTTTTAACACATTGAAAGTTTTCTGTTTGTATTACGTTCAGTTCAGTTGCACATAAATGAGAATGACAATATAATAAACGTTTAGAAGATATTCATAGATGAGACCAATATCATGCAGAGCAAAAATGTATTTGACTATTTGAGAGTTATCACACAGACTGTCAGACTGACAGACTTTATGCGCCGACTTATGATTTCAGCTGAGTAATACCATGGAGAAACAATAGCTTAATATCCCATGGTATAGGGCGTTTATGTCGCAACTTTTACTGTTATCTCAAGCCGATTACTGTCGATTATTGTCGTTTTTTACTGTTTTGACCGGGTAAGAGTGTATGTAAGGCACAATATGAGAGACCACCAGCGTCACATAGCTTCACAGGAAAGAACTACGTGGACTATCAGCTTGAGATAACAGTAAAAGTTGCGACTACGCAATCTACTTACGCTATCTACTTACGATATCTACTTACGCTATTGTTTCTCTATGGTAATACACAACATTTATAAGTTCTCGCTTCCGTTAACGTCTACCTGCCTGTCTATTGTCGACCTGTCTTCTGTAACATACGCGTAATAATACTACTGATAGCAGTTGCTATTACGTTGATAAATTTACTGTGAAATTTTTTTTGTTCAAAGAGTTAAATTTGTGAGTAGAAGCTACTATTAGTGGTCACTAACACTACTTGATTATTCAATGTAGGTTCTCATTTATTAGTATCTTAAAATCTTGAGATCATTGAAACGGTTTGAGATATCGATGTGCGGGTATCGTCATTAATTTTCTTTTGAAATTGTGTATCGAAATCATGTATCACATGACCACGTTCCCTTTTGAAAAAATTAACATGGATTCAAAATGAAGTTGGATTCATATGACGAATCCCAGATGGCGGAAAAAAGTTTTGAAGCGACAGAAAGTAGTTTTTCCAATTGGAATAGGATCCCCATGGAACCTACTGTCATAATATGACAGTATCATACTTATAGAAGAGATTTTAGCTATTTCCATAATATTCCTCACCAACTCTGTATAATTACAAGTTTCGGATTTCAGAGATCAATACAACAGTTCTTGAGCGAGTTCTTCAACCAAGGGGGTCGCTATTTTAAATTGTCTACATTCACTCTCTCATATTCTCTGTCACATTCTGCTCCCTTTCTCACTCTCTGTCATTCATTTTTCCTCTTATAGTAAGAGGTAAAATCA
Source organism: Nilaparvata lugens (assembly GCF_014356525.2). Classification (NCBI taxonomy): domain Eukaryota; kingdom Metazoa; phylum Arthropoda; class Insecta; order Hemiptera; family Delphacidae; genus Nilaparvata; species Nilaparvata lugens. The sequence continues at coordinate 12,170,494 of NC_052506.1, forward strand.
ACCTAATCTCTTGCTTTGCTAGTTGAAATGTTTTGATCCGTCTCACTTATCACAAGAATAATAATAGGTGCCCTGACTCTCTCATAAAGGCTGCTCAAAACTCATGAAATAATACTGGCAATGATAGCATTGTTCTTTCAATCAGTGTAAAGCTTTATTGTGTATTCTACTTGTTTTGAAAGCGGGTGTTGATTCCACCAATCCCCGTTCGATATGTTTTATGGGCTATGGTAGCTCGCTGAGTTGAAGGTTGGCTTGGCTCAGTACAGAGCGATAACAGTGTAAAATCAAAAGTTTCTCATCCCTATTCTAAAAAGATTCAACACACAGACTTTACCGTACAATTTATTGGTGAAAATCTATTTAGAAGATGCCTACATCCAAATGAGAACATCCAGTTGAATAAAGTTAACTTGATTGAATACTGTCATAGAGAAACAATAGCGTAAGTAGATATCCTATGGTATAGGGCGTTTATGTCGCAGCTTTTACTGTTAACTCATTCCGATTATTGTCGATAACTGTCTGTCTTGTTGATTTTTACTTTTTTTGGGGTGAGAGTGTATGAACGGCACAATATGAGAGACTACCAGCGTCACACAGCTTCAAGGAAAAGAGCTACGTGGACTAGGTATTGGCTTGAGTTAACATTGAAAATTACGACATAAACGTCCTATACCATGGGATATCTACTTATGCTATTGTTTCTATATATCTATATAATTATATAAAAGCGAAATGGCACTCACTCACTCACTGACTGACTGACTGACTCACTCACTCACTCGCCGAGCTAAAAATCTACCGGACCAAAAACGTTCAAATTTGGCAGGTATGTTCAGTTGGCCCTTTAGAGGCGCACTAAGAAATCTTTTGACAATATTTTAACTCTAAGGGTGGTTTTTAAGGGTTTAAAGTTCGTCTTTTAGCATGTATATTCTTCTTATTCCAATCTCTTAATTATAATTGAAAAATGTCCATACCATAATTATGTTCATATAGAACTATAATCTAGAGAGAGTACCTCTTCGAAGCAGTTGTTAACTGGTAACTAAATTAATAATTTTGTCAGGTTGGCATAAAGTTGAGTTGACTTTGTTAGGTTGGCACCAAGTTGAAGATTGAAATGCATTTATCGCGGAAAAATTTATTGGGCACTGCTACTTCAATCAAAGCTATTCCTGGGAATATTATATCGCCTGATATGGCGAGCGAAGCGAGCCCGCTGATCTTATTTTTTACGGGGTTACCTGGCTAGACGGATATGGCGAGCGAAGCGAGCCTGACGGTTAGTGATACTATATAGGTATTGTACTGTATTTCTTCCTGCCTGGAGAAAGACATCACCGTATTTCCCTTGTGCAAGAATAATAATATCACTAAGCCAAATCTTGTCTTGCAAGGTCGAGAAAAGTAGCTAAATATTTTGCAGCGAAGGTACTTATTGAATTATGCAGAATTTTTCTTGAAATTGAATAACATCCAAGACTCATTGATAAAATAATCTCAAATGTTTATGTGTTTCAAATCAAGATACTGAACCAATTCTTTAAAAAGTTTTGAAGCTGTTCAATGAATTCCCCATTAAAAGCAGAGCGAGGTCTATACAATATTATTGTGTATGACAGCGGCGTTGAAATGAATTTATTGCTATAGATATTGATTTTTACGAAAGACACGTTTGAAAAAAGAAAAGCGGCAGATTTTCACGCTACAGTCCACGTGACCGGGATTCGTTCCTTTGAATTATTTTGTTTTCCAACGTTTGCTTACATTCCATTGAGCAGAAGATTCCATTTTCCACTTTGAGTTTGTTGCGCTGTGTCTGGAAATATGTTTTTCCGATATTATTCCATTCATTCCGTTACTAATAAAGTGTTTGAATCTCTTATCATTTGTGCAATCATGCCAAGAACCCGCAGTAAAAGAGAAAATAACAAAGTTACGAGCAATTTTCTCTCGATCATCGAAAATAACCCTCGTTTTCTCACTAACGTATTTCTAAACAAGTTCTATGAATGAAAAAATCTGGTGTGGCGCACTCACACAATTTCCCTTGCCGTTAATTGATCAACTGACGCTAGTATTCACGCGCATCTCAAGTCTACTATTCAAAGATCTGAGCCAGCTGGTGACAGGACAATAACGCTGCAGACACACGAAGTCTGCTATCTCTTAATAGTGGATGATTTAATAGAATCAACAGTTGCCAACAGTTTGCAATATTGAATAATCTTATTTTCTCGGACTTGTAATTGAAATAATAACATTTTCTCAAATTTTGAGCTTATTTTCAATTTTAGGTGAAAATGTTACAAAACATTAATTGCAGGGATTTTTATGCTCAATCCTTTCCACCTGAAATTCATTATTCAAATTGTATCTGAAGCCTGATAATTGGGAATCTAAAATCAAACTTTGCATAGATGGGGCAGAGCTCCTGAAATTTTCTACACATATGGGAATTGTGGCAGTTGATAGAGCTTATCAATAACTTTTTTAGATATAAATCTGATCAAAATCGTTGGAGCCGTTTTTGAGAAAAACCCTGTTTTTGACAACATTTTCGCCATTTTAGCCGCCGCCATCTTGAATTGCATTTGATCGAAATTGTTCGTGTCGGATCCTTATAGTGTATAAGCACCTTAAGTTTCAAATTTCAAGTCATTCCGTTAATTGGGAGATGAGATATCGTGTACACAGACGCACATACACTCATACACACACACACACACACACACCACACACACACACACACCACACACACACACAACCACACACACACACACACACACAACACACACACACCACACACACCACACACACACACACACCACACACACACCACACACCACACACACACACCACACACACACACCACACACCACACACACACACACACACACACCACACCACACACACACACACACACACACACCACACACACACACACACACACCACACACACAACACCACACACACACACACACACCACACACACACCACACCACACACACACACACACACACACAACACACACACACACACACACACACACACACACACACACACAGACCAATACCCAAAAACCACTTTTTTGGACTCAGGGGACCTTGAAACGTATAGAAATTTAGAAATTGGGGTACCTTAATTTTTTCGGAAAGCAATACTTTCCTTACCTATGGTAATAGGGCAAGGAAAGTAAAAATAAGACAGTAATTGAGTTATACATATTCTCATCTTCCTTATAAATAGTAGGCCTATGCTTTTGTGGATGGAATTTATCACAATTTTCAGTAGAGCAACTTTTATCATTTCTCAGCTGACTTCAATAATAATTGATAATTCAATTCACGTACCAAAGTCGGAATAGAATGAAGATAGCATGGAAGAGTGATCATGACTTGGCCATCCCTAGAAACTTGGGATGATTGATACAATGTGAACAGAGCCTTTCTTCAAAATATAGTCCATCATCAATCTTGATCGTCTGAAGGGCCTTGATAGAATCTGACATATATCCTACTACTGCTGCTGGAGTAATTGGATCAAATGAATAATACAGTAGCTGCTACCAAATATGTAACTCAGGCTTAGTTTCCAGTGGGCAGCTTACTCAATCAGAATCACATTATATACATTTACACATTATTCATCATACGTTTTGTATGTTATTGTTACAATCTTGAGTGGTTATTAATAGTCGTTGAATCAAGCAACAATGCAATGAGATGTTCCATATTTATAACCACTGAATAATTGAAATTATGATCGAACCATATTAGAATGAATTTTATTTCAAACAAAACAAATGCTTCTCATATACTTTATATGAGTCATGTCTACAACTACCATAATTCAGGATATTCAATATCGTACCTACCAACAGTACCTACTGTTTTCGACCTAGTTCTATAGTAAGATCCACGTTATAATGGCAGTGGAGAAAGTTAGGAGAAAAACGTTGCCGATCCTCTGCCTTTTCAATGCTTTTTAAAGACGATAGCTGATACAGGTTTATTGATGTAATATTAAATGTTCTTTCTCGTTTAAAATAATCAACTATATTTTATTAAGCAAGAAATTATATTTTTCAATAATCTCATAATAAATTTTCATAATTAGGATGAAATGTTTTGTTAATTAATTAATAATTCTACATTGTTAAAAGACGATCTGACAGCAGAGCAAAGCGAGAAAGAGATAGCGCTATCCACTTTGTTGAATGATAGACAATGATTGACAAACACTGCCATTATAACGTGGACCTCACTCTAGTAGATAGCCTAAAATACTGTAGGGCCTATACAGTATTTTTAAAACTGTAACACATTATTATAATTGCATTAAGGACAAATTAATTGACTGATGTACCGTGTATCATTCTATAAAAATATTTTTCCTTCTGCTGTCAGTTAAAATGATACATTCTAACAAACATGAAAATTTCAATTTTTGAATAATTCATCATCAATGTTTTTGGATACATTTCGCCTCATATCCCTCCATTATGCAAATACGAGTCTATTACTGGTTATAGGGCTTATACATGTAGGTTATGTATTATGTAGTTATTTATGTAGGCATCATACTGAACAAATCATCATTACGAAACGAAAGCAGAAAAAGGTGTTTGGGTTGACCGATGTTTTCTTATCTTGTAATGTAATGTGTTAAGTATTAGAGATACTATTGATTCATCAATTCAGAGTTAAATATCCGGGCACCGAGCTTCGCTCGTTATTTTTATTTATTGATAACCAGAACACAATTCTCTAAAATGATCGTGTTTATATTTCACAGCTGGCTATACGTCATCTTATGAATTTCGGGGATGCGATATTTTGATTTTTCACATACTCACTTTTTTACTATCCACAGCTGTTTCAGCCAAGGATGAATTATCCTTTTAATGTCGATCAGCGAGTTTTCTCAAGGATGAGACCTAGTGCAATCAAATCTTTATATTAGGGATGGGTATCGAAAGACAAAACATCGATGTTTTGAACATCGATGTTTTTTCATCCTAACATCGATAAGTGAAAAACATCGAACAGTAAACATCGATGTTTTTGAACATCGATGTTTTTAAACATCGTTTATCGCCCTACGTTTTTATGGATGATACTATTTGTATAGACATAAAATATAGTATATACAGTCAATATAGACATAAAAAAGGTGGTGTGCTTGCAATTTATATTGTAGTTCTGATTTCTTAATATATTAATTGGGTACATAAGAGAAGTCCAGAACCAATTTCTTCATGCAAGATTTCCTTGTGCTAGATACAGGATAGCCCAAAAACCTTGTATTTTCGGCTCATTTTCAAGTTTTCAGCTATTTCTGCCAAATCTCTCCCAGATTATATAATTCTGAAAAAAATGAGATCACTCGGAACTCTCTATCTCCAATGAGTACTTTGTTATAATTTTTCAAAAATGAGTAAAATTTAAAGAAAAAAATCAATTTTGATGAATTTTATTTTTTAATCAACAATATCTTCCGATTGTTACAATTTAGATGTATATTTCAAAATCCCTCTAGGCGTATTTTTGTGCTATACAATCTGAGATCAGGTAGAGCGCTCTATGTCATATAGATTTCCAGGTACACCTGACAACAATGCTCCTTGTATTGTTGAAAACACCTAATTTTCAGCTTCAACCATAATCACCATCTACTTTGTCCTCACATTGATATTTCGCACAATGACATAAGTTCATGGGTAAGATTCACCCGTTAGATGCACTTAATTTCAGTATTTCCTAGTAGAGGCACGCTTAAGGACACCTCAAGGATCAAAATTTCAAACACTTATAATTTACTTTTGACACAATGCTCAGATTTCATCGTACTACACTTCATTCTTCTCGGCTCGCCAAGGCGGTTCAAAATCATGCATCAACAGTCAAATTCGGTCAAAAAATAGAAAATTTATTGTTGAGTGTAGGTACTTATTCATATTCAATACATAAGAAATGACCAATTTCTATATTCAAAGCTATGTATCTCGGTAACCCCTTATTATAAAAATTATTACATGATCTTGAAATGTACAATAGAATTTTCTATTTCATCTGCTGTAAACAATTCATGAAAAAAATGAGTAAAGTGAGATTTGATTGTTGAAAAAAATCCGGAAATTGTAGATATTTTTCTCATATTAACGGTTTTGGCAGTTCTATGATAGCGAAAAGTGATTCAAGATGGATTTTAGGCAACTGACCTCTTAGAGGATGAATTTATCTACAATTTTTAATCAATTGTGAGTTTCTATGATGTATCAGACTCGTTTTAGAAACTCTTGATCAACAGTAAAATTACGAAAAAAATGTAAAAACTGAAATCGCCATTTTTAAAATCTTAACTTCCAAATGGTTTTGGAATCGAAAGTATTATTTATTGGAGTGGGTAGAGGGGGACAATTTTCACATTCTCACTAGATTTGGAAATTTTATCAGAAGTATTTCACAAGACATGCAACTTTGAATATAGAAATTGGTCATTTTCTGTGTATTGGAATATGGGCTTAAGTACACTCAACAATAAATTTTCCATTTTTCAACCGAATTTGACTTATTATGCATGATTTTGAACCGCCGTGACGAACCGAGAAGGATGAAGTGTAGTACGATGATATCTGAGCATTGTGTCAAAGTTATGTGTTTGAAATTTTGATCCTTGAGGTGTCCTTAAGCGCGCCTCTCCACTAGGAAATACTGAAATGAAGTGTACCTTACGGGTGATTCTCATAGAACATAATCTCAAGAACTTTAGTCGTTGTGCGAAATATCAATGTGAGGACAATGTAGTTGGTGATGATGCTTGAAGCTGAAAATTAGGTGTTTTTCACAATACAAGGAGCATTGTTGTCAGGTGTACCTGGAATATGAGATAGATCGCTATACCTGATCTCAGATTGTAGAGCACAAAAAGAGCTTCTAAAGTGACTACAATTTCATCTGGAGCTATTGTTCCAATATTTCAACAGTTACTAACTGGAATCACAGCAATTTTGGACTTGTGGTATTCAAGTAACAGTCTTTCGAATAATTGAAGTCAGGTTGTGACTAGAAAGATACATCAACTCTAGTTCACAAGATTTGTCATCTTCATGGTTTAGTCTGAAACCTCTCGGGATATCCTTGAGGATTCGGTCTTGAAATTTCACCCTAAGCTAATTTTAGCAATCATTGTAACTCATATCGTATTCATTCAATACCTGATAGATTTTTTAGGAAATGAAAATGGATTAAGTTTTTTTATATGGATATCTGCACTCCTTACAATACGAGGACCTCTTTTACAGAGCTAGATTAATTAGTGTTAAACACATGTTGAGGAAATAATTGTAGTAAGAAAAAACTCTTTCTCCTAAGAAACAAAGAATCCGACCTCTTATTCAATTCTAAATAACTAACTATCTAACCTTGACACGGGCCACAGAAGTAATGTAAATCTTCAAGAGTATCCAACAGTCTCACATAAAAATACAGAGAGCCTGATTGAAAAATAAAAATAGCAATCTGCTGGAAATCAAAACTTATGCGAGATCTTTCACAAGAGTGATCTATATTCACAAAAAAACACTAAACAGAATACTACACTAATATGATAGAGATAATGATTGTAATTCTGTTACTATTGCTTATTGCTCTCAAGATAATCCTCTTCAAACAAAAAAATAAAAAAAAACTTGTATCAAATTAAAAGATTAGAATTGTTTTTACTTTTTAGTTGGGAAAAACATCGGATGACCGATGTCTAGGTAAAACCATCGATAAGTGAAAAACATCGAACAGTAAACATCGATGTTAAAAACATCGATGTTTGATGTTAAAACATCGATGTTTTTAAACATCGATGTGTCGATACCCATCCCTACTTTATATCATAAACCTACTATGTTACAAATTTCGTGAAAATCGTTAGAGCCGTTTTCGAGATCCGTTAAACATAAATAACCAGATATATAAATATACAGAAATTGCTCGCTTAATATAATAGGATTCTGTCTGTAACAATATTCAAATAAATGCAATCGATTTGTAAATTTTATTACGATTTATATTCATTTTGAAAATCATGGGAAAGGATTTTTAGTACGGTACGGCATTTTAAAAACGAAAATTAATCAAATAGATCTCGAGATGTTGGTACAGTAAAAACTCCTGATAATTATTATCGATTACAGGATTTCTGGTTGAAGGGTCAATTAGGTTTGGTCTGCATTTTTTTACTTTACCGCTCCGTATTTTTTGAGAACGGTTCATCTGATTGTAACGCCCCAAGTCAATGTCAAAGATAGTTTGTTTTCATGAAAGAGTATTTTTCCAAAGGAATTCTTCCTTTGAAATTTATACTGTATTGAGTTTAGTTGTATTTTTACTCACTTCACACTTGTGTGATAAGAGAGTTTCTCAGGTAGAAAGGAGAAAGCAAAAAAATTTTTGTACTCAAGGTACCGTATAAAGTTTGAGACACTTGTGAAAGTACAAGTTTAAATTTTATTCAAGCAAATAGTTAACTAAGACTTCATAGTAATAAATTGCATGACACAGCGCACGCAGGTGCTTCATATAAGTGGCTCACACTGCACAGCTCTCATCCCATCCAGAAAACTTATCTCATTTTCGCAAAACTTTACTCTTGATTCACGGTATAAATTCAAATATTTAATGAGATATTATGAAGCGAATTGACGCTAGAAAGTTTTTTGGAACTTCCTCGAGCATCGGAAACTTATCGCTGGTCTTGAAGAATCAAGTTGAAGCCCTGAAATAGAAATTAATTCTCAATTTGCCAAACTTTATGCACAAACTTCACGGGAAAGTCTTATTTGGCCTGAATTTAGAGTGTCTGCTTATAGATTTACTAGCCGTCAGGCTCGCTTCGCTCGCCATATCCGTCTAGCCAGGGGGCTCCGCCCCTTGGACCCCCGACTGGATCGTCCAAAAATGAGATCAGCGGGCTCGCTTCGCTCGCCTGCATTTTTCATTTGAGCATGCTTCATTCCATCAGAATGTCAAAGTACTGAGAAAACGCAGAAAAGCTGAGAAAAAGTTGGAAAAACGCTGATTTTGGGCGTATCTTTGATGAAATATTAAAGACACATCACAAAATTTTTAGACCCTAGTTAAACCTCTGTAATAAATTTGAACATTTTCTATCTATTGATGAAAGAACTGAGAAAACGCAAAAAACCGCTAATTTTGGGCGTATCTTTGGCGTTATTTCAAATTCCTTCTAACACAACATTATTACATCCCAGCTGAGCTTCTGTAGTAAATTTGAACATTTTCTGTTCATTTGTTCTCGATAAAGCTGAGCAAGCGCAAAAAAAAACGCTGGAAAAACGCTAATTTTGTGCGTATCTTTGACATTATTGCAAATTCCTTCTAACACAATATCATTACACCCTAGCTGAGCTTCTGTACTAAATTTGAACATTTTCTGTTCATTTGTTCTCGATAAAGCAGAGTAAAACGCTGGAAAAACGCAGATTTTGGGCGTATCTTTGGAAATTTTTCCAAATCCGTTCTTAGTGCGCCTCTAAAGGGCCAACTGAACAAATTTGAACGTTTTTGGTCCGGTAGATTTTTAGTTCTGCGAGTGAGTGAGTCAGTCAGTCAGTGAGTGAGTGCCATTTCGCTTTTACATAAATAGATTCTCATAAACACCAATAATCGCCTGAAGTATAGATAGTCAAACAATATTAAATAACTAATTCTTAATGGACATTACTTTGCGCCATTCTTTACTGAGTATAATTTAGCAATTTATTCGTTTCATGGAAACTATAAATATTAGTCTACTTGCGATCAGTGAGCAGGGAAAGGATTAATACCTCCAATTTTATTTCCGTCAAATATAGTCTTTAAAAATAACAAATTTAGAACTATTATTATTCCACATTTTCGAGCAAAACAGATCTGGATAACTTACTGGATTTAAATTTTAATTTTCCGTAATTTCGGTTCCTAATCGCAGTGCCAAAGTATTTGTTTTGAAGTTGAAATACATACGAACGTTTGGGAGTGACCTAAATATTTAAATTCCTGGGATGCAGATACAGTCAATGAAATGAATGATAATGAACAGTTTCAAACCTGTCATTGAAGGAATAAATGAATATTTATTATGCTTTCAAAGTAAAATTGGATTCGCTTGGAACTTCCAAAGCTTTCAACTTGATTAACCCAATTTCCACATAGCCGTGAAGAAAATAATCTTGAACTGACCATCTGACCATAGTTTGAAGTGTCGATTCAGAATGAGTTGCTGCTCTAGGCAAACTTAACAATGGGGAAATATCAAACTAATGGAGAAATACCATTTTATCTTAAACCCTAAACATTATATGTGAGATTTAGGCTACTAGTACTTCACCCTGACCTTACTCTACGAAAATAAAATAATTTCCTACGAGAGGTTGATTGAAAAGCACTCTCTTCTTTTCAATATTGATTGATTTTCTAGAGAGTTGAATGATCTCCATTCATGTGAAATAATTGGAAGAATATCAAGAATAACATCAACATCGGAAAAACTAATTAGTTTTTTCTAATTCGAGTAAATTTCAAGCTTAAAAATGGGAAGATGTAGTTTAAAACAAGAAACACAGTCTTCAAAACTTTTACAAAAACACACGAATCATAGACAAAATAGTACAGTATTCAAGTTATCTATGACGAGTTTTCTCTGCATGATGATGAATGTGAAATATTCAAAATGAATATTCATGATCAAAATGGAATATTGTTGAACCATACAACTAAATAATGAAGTCCTTTCATATTTAAATGATAAATTTGGTACACTTCTTATAAATACAAATTTCCAGTTCAGCAATGCATATGAGTATTGTGTATCTTGCAGTCTCATTTGCATGATTATTTTTCTATTCTATAGTTATGCTCAATTTACATCAATGTCATGTTTCTTATTCAGTGTGGTGAAGAGCCCGTGAAATTAAGTTCTTTAAAAAGTCGATTATGTTCTAATTGAAAGCTGATTGGTTTCATTGAATAAATTAAATGAAATTAGTAGAATTGATGGTGATGTTGTGAAATCACTCCATAACTAGTAGTTCTGTGAACAGTAGACCTCGCGCTCAGTGAGTTACATTGACCTGTTGTTATATTTTATCAAAAATTTATAATAATTTATCAATTAAAAATGTCTAGAAAAAATCCTAAATAAACATAGAGCTTTCTGTCCTATATCGTACCGTGACGTGTCGTCCCGGAATGTGAGTGTGAGCGCTGTTATCAGGTCTGGCTGCAACTGTCTACAACGTTGATGGAAAGATACAATTTTCAAGATGTTCGATGTTTTTGAACGGGTAGTATTATAGACCACTAGACAGCTGATCTATGATGAATAATTCTATAGTCTGATTTTTACGGTAATATTGGCGTATGAAGGAGGCTCCTTTTTCCTTTTATATTATCCTTGAAATGCGAAATTTCTAAAAACCTTGTATATACGTCGACGCGTAATTTAAAAAGGAACATACCTGTCAAATTTCATGAAAATCTATTACCGCGTTTCGCCGTAAATGCGCAACATAAAAAACATATAAACATTTAAACATTAAGAGAAATGCCAAACCGTCGACTTGAATCTTAGACCTCACTTCGCCCGGTCAATAAGAAAACAAACATATTGTCAAATTTCACTAAAACTTTTTAATGAAATTTGACAATATCTTTATTTTCGAATAATTTAAAATTCTAGAAGCTAGACCATGATGATTGAGAAAATAAAAAGTAAATTCGTATGGCTTTTGTTGGTGGGGAGTCCCTTGCGGGAAGGTCCCACCGCCTGAATATATAATTTAAGCCGTCAATGGGCCTTACGACTGTCATACTTCAGCCGGGACCGACAGTTTAACGTGCCCATCCGATAACACAGGAGTGATCTGGTTAAAAAACTTTTGGTATTGAGAGGGTTTGAAACCCGGGATCTCTATTCTGCTACGCAGGCACTCTATCCACTAGACCACGGATCACTCCATAATTATATTGAGAAAATAAATTCATGGTTAAAAGTGTATTTTTCAAATTGAGAATGAACTCTTTCTGTGTTGCCATACTGCAGGCTGCAGATGAAGAAATTATGGGCTCAAGTAGAGAAAGAAATTGAGTCGACTCTCTTTCCTGTCAAATTCAAGTGCATAAGCCAGATCTGCTGGTCAAAACAACACTACTGTAGCGTGAGTTGCCAAACTGTGCTGGATTTGAATTATTACTCAAGTTTGGAGAAGAGTTTCCTCCCAACAGCGTGAGCTCGTGCTCGAAACTCACGAATTGTTACTGTCCGTTGACATGAGTGAGTGGATGGCATGAGATGGGAGAGAGGGGTGCCTGAGAGAAAGAAAACGACTGTAGCTAATAGATAAAGTGTACTGAAAAAGGAATAAGGATTGAATCAGCACCCTCTGTTTTCAAAGTTTTAGAAAACCAATAGAGAAATTCTGCCAGGTCCAAAGGAGTTATTTACATGGTTTAATTTATTATAGTAAGAAATGTCTGACAAAAACAGAGTAGGCAAAACTGAAATAAAATTATATACTATAATCGACTATTCGATTGCCTTTTACCTGAGTAGATTTTGAATATGAATAAAGGGGTTGTTATGCTTTATTAAGATGATGTTGATGATATTATTACTAGTAGTTTTGTGAACAGTTGACCTCACGCAGTATTTTCATCCACTAGTATCTGATGTCATCTGTTCTAGTTGATTCAGCTGAATCACAATTCACAGTTGAATCATAATTTACTTTTAAAAACTGTTATTTGTTTTCTCCAAGATCAAAAACTAACTTATGTTAATAAACTCAGTTCACGTTTGAATTTGTATCCCATATGATAATTTATCCAGTTCCGTAATAATCTTTCCATCTGATAAAGATATTTCTCAACTACTTAAAATTGATTTTTTTCAATCAAGAATATTATAATTTCTTCAGCATTATTTAGTTAATTTAATCATTTTTCAGTTTATTTTCAATCACCTATTTAATTTGTTTTGCAAATGTGAGAATATTGATACTGATGGGCACGCATCATAGAAAATATTGAAACCCTACCTAATAGACACGGCCAGATATCTGTGTAATGCATGCAATGAATAATCCGCTTGTCAGCTGATTGATTATGAATAATTCTATAGTCTGATTGGTGCTATCTTCAAAGTAGATGATATATATAGTGATATCATAGTATGGAGGAATTCCTTTCTTTTCATATTATCCTTAAAATGCAAAATTTAAAAAAAACCTTGTGTAGGCCTATATATCGATGCGCAGTTGAAAAAGGAATATTCCTGCCAAATCTCATAGAATTCTATCAAAGCGTTTGGCCGTAGTCGCGTTACATACAGACAGACAATAGAAAATCCGAGTTATAACATAGACCTCACTACGTTCGGCCAAATTATTATGTTTTTTGTTGTGTGAAGCCAAAAATTCTGATCAGTCCTCAAGTAGCATACAACATGTCATTTCAAGAACGGTGTCACATAAATAACACTCATAACACTCCTCAATGGTATAAGGACAAGCCTCTACCAGTGCCCTAATTATCTTTGATATGAACTTATAGCTGCTACATAGCCTTATATCTTCTGGAATGTAATTAAAACACTTGAGTCCCATTTTGAGGAGAGTCAGTCTATGAATAGGAGGAAACTGGAATAAGCCTGTATTTTAACCTCGTGTTTTATATAGGTGCATTTTCGTTTGGGCGTAAATTTTTACAGTCAACGACGACAAGCATTGTTGACATTCATATTGTCCAAATTTCAAGTGTGCTAAACCAGCTGATCAAATAACTTTTCATTATTTGTGTTTATTATTCAAGAATCAAACATTTCTAATGATATCAACATATTGCCTTTTAAAAGTATAAAAAAGTATCATCTCAACCTCTTCCATTAAAACATAATTGAACATAATCTTTTAGGTTATTTAGACAAATTTAAATCTACCCAATCTGAGATCCTCACCCTGACGTGGTCGACCACGGCATAAAAATATGCACAAATGAAAACCCAGCTTTAGTATGACAAATTCGGTTAGCATCAAAAATATTTTTGTTTTTGAACACAAAAGAAACAACTTCCAGGAAGTATATCGCTGGAACTGTGAGTAGATGGAGTGTTTTGAATATGGTCTTACAGGAAAAAAAGAATATTAGATTGACTTTCACAGAGCAGCCTACCTGAGTAGATTTTGAATTTGGATGAAGGGGTTGTTCTGCTTTATTAAGATGATGATGATAAAAGTTTCTTCATTATCAGCCAGGAATTATAAGATTGTGTTTTTTAGGAAAAGTCTCACCTAAGCCTTAACAGGATTCCATTTACATCTCACATTATGAAGAATCAACTCCTTATTGGATTTGGTTCCCTTGACAGGGAAAGAACTAGAGTACAAATTTATTTAGCGGGCATTCTATTAGCAGTGGTTTTCTCATTAAATTCTGTGAGTGGATGAGGAGGAGGAGGAGGAGGAGGAGGAGAAGGTGGAGAAAAGGGTGCTTTATATTTAATCCGGCGCTCTGGTTAATAAGATCTAGATGCGAGTTCGCGTTTGGTGGGTGAGGAAAGAGTTTCGATATTTCGAGTGAATCGCTTAATGACGCGTACTGTGCCATGAATTCGGTTCGTGCCCTCCAGAGAGAGACAGAGATAGAGTGTGTGTGAGAGAGAGAGTGTAATGAGGGTGGCGGGAGAGAGAGCCACTAATGGCGGCAAAATGAATTCCCGGCAGCGTGTGATTAGATGCAGGCCGGAAAATGGGCTGAGAGGCCCTCAGGGAACTTTTCCTTCCCACCTCAAGAGCTTTCATTTTTTACCAATCTCGCGTTTTTCATCTGCACCCTTTCGCATCCAGCATCTCACGGTTGCTGTCTTTCTCATCCAAATTCACAAGAAAAAGAACGTTCCGGAAATTTAAAGCCTCGGCCTAGTTAATGCGATAAAGTACCGTTATCAATCGTGATAAGAAAATGAAAGTGTTCTGAATATTTTGAATCGTTCAAGACTTCCCTTCGCCTTATCATGAAAGAACTTCATCTCTTGCATCGTAATATTACTAGGGTTGAGCTTTTTAAAAATGAATAGCTGGCAGAAAAAGAGAAATGAATGAATTTCTCTAATATTTCGCTCAAGGAAGAAAACAAAAAGAGAAATGAGAAAAAAGAAAAGAGTAGAAAGTATTAAGAAGTTTTTCCATTTCTACAGAATTCTCATTTACTCAGCCGTGATCAAACTGAAACTAACTTTTACTACTACAGTATAAAAAAAAACTTTAAAATTAAGAGAAAAGTTTCAGTTCATTCGAAAAGAGATGATCAGTTATATTCAGAATATTATTTGAATTTATGTCCCAAATTATGAATCCCAACAATATATAAATTCTAAGATTTTTCAAACTCGAATAATTTTATTCGGAACTACTTAAGATACCTGAGGAAGGAAAATAATTCATTAATTACTTTCATCTGATATTGTATATAGTGTTGTCTAATAGAAGTAGACGAATAATAAGTAGATTACAATGTACGTTTAAATGGAATAATATCGGGGCACCGAGCTTTGCTCGTCATTTTTATCCTAATATTTTGCGAGCAATTTCTGTATATTTATGGTTATCTGAATATCTGGTTATGTATGTCCAACGGATCTCGAAAACGATTTTCATGAAATTTGGAAGATAGTAGCTTTATGATATAAAAATTCGATTGCACTAGGTCTCATCCCTGGGAAAACTTGCTGAAGGACATGAAAAAGGATAATAATTATTCATCCTTGGGAAAACAGAATGATAATAATTTCGTCGTCTGTCGATAACAGAAGATGTGGAGTGCCTGTGTGGAAGAGAGACAGAATTATTTTCAGCTGATCAACTATTTGCAATCAATCAGCTTATTCACGAGAAATATAATTCTAGAAATTTTAATCTATTTGATCAACATAATCTGATTTGTAGACATGACATGGTATATCATTCTAAATAAGAGTATATCATAATTTTGAAAGTTAATCATCATTTTACAGTTTTAAGTGATTAGTGAGTGTTATTTTGTTGTTAAATTTGTTTCGAAAATTTGACCTGAATTCAAGTGTAGGGAACATAACGTACTTTTTTGAATATTTATAGTGTATAAATAAAAATTCGGGGAAGAAACAGTTTTGGGCTGTGCCTGTTTGTCCTTCCCCAATCATTTTAAAGAATTATGTTCTGTTTATCAATAAATAAAAAACGAGCGAAGCTCGGTGCCCCGATATTTTATTTATAAACAGAACACAATTCTTTATAATGATCATGTTTATATTTTAAAGCTGGCTATAAGTCATCTTATGAATTTCGGGGATGAGATATTTTGATTTTTCACAGACGCACTCGCCCACTCACTTTTTTATCATCCACAGACGATGAAAGTCTCAGCTGTTTTTCCAAGGATGAATTATCCTTTTAATGGCGTTCAGCGAGTTTTCCCAGGGATGAGACCTAGTGCAATCGAATTTTTATATCATAAACCAACAATGTTCCAATTTTCGTGGTAATCTTTAGAGCCGTTTTTGAGATCCGTTGGACATAAATACAAATATATAAATAACCAACTATTTACAGATATACAGAGATTGCTCGCTTAATATAATAAGATAAATCGAAGTATTATTCAGACCAACACTTGGTTTCTTTCCAGGATGGTTATTGAGAGAACCTATGAGGCAAATACGTGGAAGTACTTAGTACTTTGTAGTACATACCTATAAAGCTAATACATAATATACTATCTATTAATATATGTATTAGCTTCATGTATTGCAATATACAGAGTGTTTCAGAAGTAGTGTCAAACATTTTAGGGTATTATTCCTGGATGATAGGAGACTACGAATGTCGTATTTGAAGTGTCCAAGACTCAGCAATTATCCTTATAGCTGCCATTTTGTTTTTTCACTTAGGAATTTTTATCTCAGGAGCGAAATTTTGTATTGATCTGAAATTTGGCATGACAATTTATGCCATGAAGACTCAACTTAAAAAAATAAAATAAAAAATTTTCGATGTAAATTTTCAAAATGGCGGCCATTTCAAATTTTTGATGGCAAATTTTACGAAAACCGTTCACTTTACAGAAAATTTACAAGAGAAAAAAGTTAGCAAATCTTATAAAGATTTCAAGGATACCTTATTTATTGAAATTTATTGGAGAATAACAGAGAAATCAATTACTTTCGTACTGCATGCATGACCTCTTTTCACCATTTAAACATCAATATTACATTATTTTTTAATTCCAATTAAGATGAAGCTTTGAAATTCGGTTTTGCTCCATATGGCCATCCAGGATCCAGCTGATTTTACAATGTTTTTCAGATGATCTTCTTTGTTCATGGTCATGCATGCAGTACGAAAAGAATTAATTTCTCTGTTATTCTACGATCAATCTTAATAAATAAGGTATCCTTGAAATCTTGATATTTTCTAACTTTTTCGTCTCTTGTGAATTTTCTGTAAAGTGAACGGTTTTCGTGAAATTTGCCACCAAAAATTTGAAATGGCTGCCATAGAAATTTTTTTATTTTATTTTTTTAAAGTTGAGTTTTTATAGCATGAATATGCATGCAAAATTTCAGATAAAAATTCCTAAGTAGAAAAACAAAATGGCAGCTATAAGGATAACCGCTGAGTTTTGGACACTTCAAATAAGACATTTGTAGTCTCCTAACATCCAGGAACAATTCCCTAAAATGTTCGACACTGCTTCTGAAACACTCTGTATATTTTTTGATCAATAAAATTTATTCTATTCTATTATATTCTAATGTATGGAAATAAAAATACAAATTTCTTAGAAGTACAAAAATAGTGTTTCTTTTCAAATACTGTATTTTCGTAGATTAAATAATTTGAGATACAATTTGATTTTCAAATTGATTCTGAAACACCCTGTAGATAAATGTTTCCTATGATTTAGTCCCTTATTATCTCCGCAACAACTTCGCTCATTGAGATCTCTCAGGCTTTGAAACTCCTGCATAGATATTGTTTTTCACGTTTAATTTGTTTTTCTATTTGAAATTCCAGCCTCCAGAGCCAGCTCACCCTTGGAACGGCGTGCTCGATGCCTCTAAATTTGGAAAGAAATGCCCTCAGGCCAACACAGAAAAAGAGCTGAGAGATCTGAGGATGAGAATCAATTCGGGAGAGGACGTTGAGGATTGTCTTACATTGAATGTTTACACACCAGTTGTAAGTTTTAAAATAATGAGTCCCATTAACTAAAATGTAAGATATGGGAGTTTTTTTCATGCCAAAATATTAATTGAGTTTTTCTATAAAAACCTCTACTGTAAGTGCTAGAATTTTCTCATTTGGGAGTTCTATACCTAAAAGGCTTCATTTGTAGCACATAACACTAAAGCTGCTGCAAAATGTGTAGGGAAATTCGTAAAAGTGTAAAATTATACATAAAATTGAAGATAATTTAATATTCAATAAGCTCATAATCAGCATGGATTTTCTCATCAATTTTTAAAAAGTTATAAGAGCAAAAATTGAAAAAAATGGAGGCAAACGTGTTTTTTCAAAAATGTCACACCTTCAAGAGTGGATATCTCGAAAACTAGAGAAGATATAGAAAAAGTTGTGGAATGAATAATGTATAAAATTATGTAAGCTTCAAGTTTGTATTTAACAGTTATGTCCGTCAGATACATAGTTTACGAGTTATATGCGAGAAACCAAAAAATGATACCTTTGAACCACCCCCACCCCCTTAGCACAGTGGGTAAGGGTGGGGACTTTTGATATGTTTACCGCCTTACTACCCTAAACAGAACTGCGGGGTCAAAAAATTGTCTTCCAAACATTTCCCTCCATACCCTTTTTTGAGCATTCATTACCTGGACTAGTAAAAAAGGAAAAAGGAGTACAGATTGAGGGGGTATTTGGGGGGCTATTATGGGTTACAAGCGGGACATTTCAAATTTGAGTGGGTTATGGATGAGGAAAGGTGCAGATTATGAATTGATAGAAAAAGAGGAGATACTGAGACTCTGTGGTCTTGACCGTTGAAACTCAAACAAAACACCAGCACTACTACAACTACAAAAACCGTTGAAGAAGGTGACGCAGTCACCGAAAAATTCGGATAATAATGAAAGTTTTCAAGTTTATAAGTGTTTTTTCACCTATTCAAATAAGTATTGAAAAGCTTCATGATGTTCAAATTCAGGAGCTTTATAAAGTAATGAAGTTCAGGAAAGGGATGCGTTCACACTAAAAATCTACAAAACAGAAACTGATAATAATTATTGTATCTACATCGAATTCAAGAGAGAAATCTCTTATTTTTATAGTGCATTCCAATGCATTCTTCTAGCAGATTCAATCAGATTAAGACAACCTAGGAATAGTGAGTGCTGCCATTGTAGGTATTAGCACGTGCTGTAATAAATTATAGCTGTTCAACTGTTTTACGATGTTGTAGTGAAGGTTTGATTCATCCTAAGTGAAAGCAAGTACTAATTTACTTCTAAAATCTTCTTTCATAAAAAACAATGGTATATTGTAACAGTTTATTTGATACGGATTCGTATGATTCATTTGAATAATATCGACTTCAAGTACCTACCTAATTGAATTTCCATTGTAAAAACCTAATACTTGGAAAATATTAACTTTTGGACAACATTAACATTTTATCAAAATTTTTGGAGAGAAATAGTACAGGCTCAGCCTAGTTTTTCCTCCAATGTCATAAATTATTGTATTATGATTATAGTGTTTTATACAATAAATGAATGAATGAATATTTAGCTCAATGTCTCATTTCATGGACTAACATATATCTTTTAGGAGGAAATAATTACCTTAAAAATAATAATTTTTAGTTTCAAGATCCTTGATAGGATATAAATTTATTACTTAAAATTGATGCTCTGTGATCCTGTCAGCTCCTTGATCTGTTGTTTATTTGATGGATCATGAATTTGGAATTGACTTTTCCAGGCGCCAGAAAAGTGTGACAAAAATCGTTTACTTCCTGTCATGTTTTATATCCATGGAGGATCTTTCAGAGTTGGTTCAGCCCACAACTTCCAACCCAATTACCTTCTTGACAGCGGTGAAGTTGTTTTAGTCGTGGCTCAGTACCGATTAGGCCCTCTTGGTAAGTTCAAAGTTCCGTCTACTTCAATCTGATCATAATAGTTAAGACTCATATCTTCTACATAAATTATGAAGTAAAAATAGTTGAATATATATTATAAAAGTTTTTTTTTTAAAGCAAGAGAAATGGAATGAGTTACTTGTCAAGTTGAAGCAATCGCAAATTTTACACAACCTACACTTCATAAAATTTTATCCATTCAGAAATGGAAATTTTAGAATTAATTTTCAAGTTAAGGTGAGGTTTGCGCCACGTCACATTGAAGTTATTTGTTTTGAATATGATTCAGTATCAATCTATTACCGTCGCACTTCCCATTACCCCACGCACAAGCAAATGCTAATGAGGTCATCATCCGCATTTAAAAAATGAAAAAATTCAAAGTTATGTACATGCGCTAGTAATGTATTTACGTACTAGCTGGCCCGGCGAACTTCGTACCGCCAAATAGTTGATGCATTTCATGACAAACTTTAGATGGATGCACACCTGAGGAAGCGCGATGCGGTAATTTATTTATATAGATAATTTTCCAACTGCAAAATAAATAATTTACCTGGAAGGAATTAATTCTAAACTTCGAAGACAGCACAATTATTTGAAACAAAACAATGTCTTTAGAGCATGTAAGTCTTTAACCTGAGGCCGCACTGCTGGATGGTTACAAACAGAACAGTCATTTTGTTTTTAGTCGCGGTGTTTAGAATAAAATACATGGGCGGTTATGGAGTAGCACCAATACCTACTACTACATGTAGTAGTAGGTATTGGTAGCACACACTCTTGTCTACTATCTACCGACGGCTGTCTACTATTTACCGACGGCTGTTGGATGACGCAATGATTATAACAGCTGATTTTATTTCTTTATTTATGTGTGGTCAGCTCACCTCCCATAAGGATTACATGTAAATTTTGAAGGACCGTAGGAAAGAGTCCTGAAGTCAGATTATAAATTTTAAAGGCAATAAACCTGATCCTGAAGATAACGAACACAACTAAAAAAATCATCGAATTCGGTGCACACAAAAAAAGTTATTGAATGTCAAAATTTGAGGATCGATATTTATTAATATACATATATAGCGAGTTTTTGCAGCTTCAGTTATGTCGCTTCTTGCATCCCAATCGCCATCCTATTATATTAAGCGAGCAATTTCTGTATACCATATCTGTTTATATTTTTACATCTGGTTATTTATGTTCAACATCTCGAAAACGGCTCTAACGATTTTCACGAAATTTGGAACATAGTAGGTTTATGATATAAAAATTCGATTGCACTAGGTCTTATCCTTGGGAAAACTCGCTGAACGACATTAAAAGGATAATTCATCCTTGGCTAAAACAGCTGAGACTTGCGTCGTCTGTGGATAGTAAAAAGTGAGCGAGTGATTCTGTGGAAAATCAAAATATCGCATCCCCGAAATTCATAAGCTGACGTATAGCCAGCTGTAAAATATAAACACGATAATTTTAGAGAATTGTGTTCTGTTTATCAATAAATAAAAATAACGAGCGAAGCTTGGTGCACCGATATTATTTTCTTATTTATCCAGTCTCCTTCAAAAATGTATCTTCCATTTGAATGTGGCTGTTGTAGATCCATTTCTTTCGCGGTCTTCCACCCCTATTTCTGTTCGGGGTAACCAATTCTATACCTCTAAAGGTATTCTTTCTTATAATACTAGTAATAATTGTAATATTTAAAAGCTGAGATGAATGTGTGAATGTGAGATTACTGCCTCAGTATTTCTGAAATTCTTTTGTTATTAGGATTCCTTTCCTTGCAGACAGATGAGCTTCCAGGGAATATGGGATTCATGGACATGGTTTTAGCAATGAAGTGGACACAAAAGTACATAAGGTTTTTCTGCGGAGATAGCTCGAAAGTGACACTGTTCGGCCAAAGTGCCGGAGGGGCGGCAGTCACACTCATGATGGCCAGCCCTCTTGTTTCACCTGGTCAGTTACAACTCAATTTTAACTCAACTGTTTAATCCTACTACCTAAATCAGGCTCTTTTTTCGGAAACTCCATGTTTTTAGTTACCGGTAAACCGGGGTGACTTTGTCCCAATTTTGGGGAGTTGAGTTTTTAAACCGCTTGCAATAAATACTTAAGTTGCAACAAATCTCTAGCAATATTTTTTATAGTGTTCTGCAATGTCTAAAGAGTATTTTTCATTATAAAGTTAGTATTTTTCTCCGCTTTAATAAAGATATATTTTTTGAAATTTAGAGACATTGTCAACCAGGGTTTGGGGGGACTTTGAAAAATATATTGATAAAGTTCATTTTCAAGAGTTAGACAAAGTGAAACCAACTGTTAAAATGAATAATTACATTGAAAACAAATGAAATCCCCTTCAAAAAATCACAAATTTTTCTTTAAAAAAAATATCTGCTGCCTAAAGATCTCTTTTTGCGTCCAGGCATGTTGGCTCCAGCTGCAGAATCAGCTAAAAATGAATACTAAGATCGTATTAATCTCAAGCAAGGTGAAGATTTTGTTTTATTAGGTAGAATACATGATATTTATCATATTTTGAATTGTATTTGCATCATATCCTGCATAATATCACAATTTTTATACTGGGACAAAGTCACCCCAATTTCAACCTAAAAGTGACCACTTTGTATTCAACTCGTAACAGAACCCTAACCAGTTAAACTATGGATATTATAGATGTACCAATTGAAAGATAATAAAAAGGACAAAATAATAATTATGTACTCACCGATATCATAAGTCTTTTAGAAATAAGTTTTCTAATACGAAGTTTTCCGACAACGAAATCACAAGATTAAGCAAGTAGTTTAGTTTTATGTCGATAATATATCGAGATTTGACAAGATATCGATTGTGAAACCTCGATAATTATCAGGGCTACGAGTATCAATGTTGAACATCGATTTCGGATATCAGAGATAGGAGATAAACAACTGATTTGAATATTTTCCCGCGAGGTGGGACAAAGTCACCCCGGGGTGGAAAAAGTCACCCCGGCCGACGGTATGTTATTTTAAAAGTTGTGGTAGTAATGTTTAATTAAGTTAGAGTGTTGGTGGAGAATGATGAATATATTTTGAAATTGTAATACTATGTAATGATGAAAGATCTGTAATACTTTTGGTGAATTTTGAATACGAGTTATGAAACGAGTTGTGAATTTTGGTTGATATGTTTTTCGAACAGATATGTTCCAGAGAGTGATAGTTCAGAGTGGATCGTCACTATGCGACTGGGCGTTGGACCGGGACCCGGTGGAGCACGCCAAAAGGATTGCTGAGCTGGCAAATTGCACCGATCAGAACTTAGACGAGCTGGCACTGTGTCTTCACCGCACCAACACCTGGGAGCTCCTAGTCGCCCATTCTGACTTCTTAGTCAGTCTGTTCTAAGTAGTATTTTCTTTATAGTTATCGATAACTTTAATTCTTGGCGAAATCACAATAACTTCAATTGACGTTTCTGTGGTCATAAATTCTGATTGTAGAATTATTGACTTGAAACATGACATGCTGAGGAAATGTTCCAGATGGGGAAATCAATCTCACATGATATTTTATCGAAAATCTACATTCTGTGATCATAAATTCTGATTGTAGAATTATTGACTGAAAACAAAAGATGCTGAGGAAACGTTCCAGATGAGGAAATCAATCTCAGATGAAATTTTATTTTAAATCTATATTCTGTGATCATAAATTCTGATTGTAGAATATTATTGACTCAAAACAAAAGATGCTGAGGAAATGTTCCAGATGGGGAAATCAATCTCACATGATATTTTATCGAAAATCTACATTCTGTGATCATAAATTCTAATTGTAGAATATTATTGACTCAAAACAAAAGATGCTGAGGAAACGTTCCAGATGGGGAAATCAATCTCACATGAAATTTTATTTAAAATCTATATTCTGTGATCCTGTGATCATAAATTCTGATCTGAAACATTTGAAAGAATAAGACGTTGATATTGTCAATACCACTATATATATTCAAAAATTAATTCATATTACAGAACCAGGTTTCATGGTAACACCTACCACATCTTCAGCTGAACTAATGTGTTTGTTATTGTTGTGTTTGTTGTCAATAACAAACACATTAGTTCAGCTGGAGTGGCCGTAATCGAGTGGATTAGATGCTGGCTTTGTAATCCAAAGGCCCGGGTTCGAAACCCAGCCCGGGCAAGATATCTTCATCTCGGGCCACTCCCGTGTTTCGGATGGACACGTTAAGCCGTCGGTCCCGGCTGCCTAGAAGCAGTCGTTAGTCATGTCAGAGGCCCTGAAATTGATCAGTTGCGACCTGAAAACTGACACCAGACCTGAGCCAGGTCACACGATATTATTATTACTAGTTCAGCTGAAGATGTGGTAGGTGTTACCATGAAACCTAGTTCTGTAATATGAATTAATTTTTGAATATATATATATATAGTGGTATTGACAATATCAACGTCTTATACTTTCAATTATGGAGAAATACCACTACATCTCATACCATACAATCAAATTATGAAACATTTGACTTGAAACATATTAAGATGCTGAGGAAATGTTCCAGATGGGAAAATCAATCCCACAAGAAATTTTATAGAACATTTACAATCTTGCACCCTTTAGTCTGAGTTCGAATCCCGTCGGTATGCATGGACGTTTGATCATCTCATCAAATCACCCAGTCACTTTCAATTATCCACGTAATGTAAATTCCATTAAATTCAGTTGTTATAAAAAGATGAACCAAAAATTGAATTTGAAATATTTGTGAATGGGGCAGTTTTATACTGAAAGCTCAAGCTAATAGCTCATGTAGGGCATAATCCGAAAACATTCCATTTCAATAGCTTTTGTTTTAGATAAAAATCAAAATTTAGATTGAATTGGTAATCAAAATTCGGGGGAGGAACAGGCACATCCCGCCTGTTGATGTCCTCCACAAAATTATTTCAAAAAATAATGTGTATCATTGAATCAATAAAAGAATGAATAACCCTATTCTGAAGAAACTTCTAACTAAATTAACTATTCAAAATAGTTTTCTATTTAACCTTCCGGCAGTCGCGCTGTTGTAAAAAGTACAACAGTGTTTGCTGCACAAAACTATTTGATGGGTGGTGTCAGTGAATAAGTCACCTATGCGTTCCAAAACTTTCTCCCCATCATTCCACTGAGTTGCAGTATCAACCGAGCAATGGTTCAGTCTTTAGGTGCCATTTAGTCGCGACAATGCATAAGTCGCACTGTGCATAAGATAGGGAAAGACTGTATACGGTGACTGTAAACGAACCAATAACACAGAATTGATGGCTTTGCTTGGTGTACCTTATTGGGCTATGAAATGGTAATCATCCAAATGTTCATAGACGTAAAATAATCCAACAAGATGGAAAAAGTAATTATACAATTAATTAATATGTTTTGACAGTAAACAGAGTATATAACACTTGAAAAAATGGCTGTTGTAAAAAGAACAACACGCGACTGCTCGTGTGACTGAGTAGGGCGCGACCACCGAAATGTTAAGAAAACCTAGTGAAATTATAGAAATGTATAGTATAGTGAGACGGTGAGACTGAAACCTCAAGTTACCAACTTCCTTATTCAAAAGGAATTGATTAATGTAGCTGGGTGATTATGTGTTCTTGGTCTTGAAGATGCTCAATAATTGAATAAGATTACGACGAAAAATTGTTATAAAGTTTCTTATTTATATAAATTAATAAAATATTCATGTCAGAAAAAATTGTGAAAAGTGGAATTTTCATGACAGAAATTGGTATTGTTTTTTTATAAAATAATTGGTATTGTTTTAGTAAATTTATGTACCAACTCAAACTTTCCTCCGATTATTCTCAACTCAAGTTTTCTAAACTTTCAAATCAAATAAAATCATTTATTGTTAAAAAACATTGGAAATGTTACAACAATGTCAAGATATCATGTCCCAATAAATACTACACTAACTATGTCATAACTAGCCTATATGACCAATACGAAAAATATTAACACAAAAACATTTAACACGCCAATCAAAATTCAACTGCGAAAAATTCATCCGCCGTATACAGACATTTCCCAATTAACAAGTCCCTCAAATCACTACCTCCGTAAACAAAGCTATAGTGCATTCTGGTGACGTCAGCACAGGTAGGGCTCCTACACCAATAACAATTTGTTGATTTCAGCTGATCTATATCAGTTAGTATTTTTTAACAAAGCCATAGTGCATTCTGGTGACGTCAGCACAGGTAGGGCTCCTACACCAATAAAATTTTGTTGATTTCAGCTGATCTATATCAGCTAGTGTTTTTATTGGTGTAGGAGCCCTACCTGTGCTGACGTTACCATCAACCACCTGTCATGCACTACGGCTTTGTTTACGGAGATTCGATATCTATCACTCTCACGGACTCAGGTAGGCAGTTGAATAATTTTAAGGACATTTGCTGCCAGCTCTGTTTAGATACTTTGTAACGGCAGTTACACACCGGTACCCACTTTCTAAACTGTTTTTCTATAATCTTATGTTACATCAATTTACCAGATTTATAATGTATTGTATTATTTTAAAACTCAAAATTATTGGATTGTTCTATGAAGCATTGATAACGCTTGTTTTGTTCTAGACTGAAGTATTGGTGACTGAGGGCCAAGCTGTTAAAGGGAACAACGGAGGTAACCATGCAGTTATACAGGCAGCTGGTCCCAATGCATTCCTCATAGAAGATCCCCATGTCTTGTTCAAAGAAGGACGCTACAGACATGTTCCAATGATGGCCGGCATTACAAAGCATGAAGGA
The DNA here is from genome assembly GCF_014356525.2 of Nilaparvata lugens. Lineage (NCBI taxonomy): Eukaryota > Metazoa > Arthropoda > Insecta > Hemiptera > Delphacidae > Nilaparvata > Nilaparvata lugens. Next base: position 12,197,509 of record NC_052506.1, read on the forward strand.
AGCTTTTTCCTTGGAAGTAAGTCAACCTTCTTGCAAACAAATACCTCAAGTACAACAATCTGGGTCGAACTATCAATGGGTGGATTTTTTAGTAAATTATCATTGAGTGATTAAACCTGAATATCCTGGCGCCTGTTTCATAAAAAATTAGAAGTCCTGTAATTCCCACCAACCGTTAAAAACTGGATAATTCAATCTTATTACTTTAATATCAACGTAATATGGGCTAGATATTTTCCCCTAATAGTTCGACATCTTATTTTTGGAATTATGATCTAAATTCTTGAGTTCTGTAATGTCTTTTCTTTTACTTTTGTTATAATGTAATTATTGCTACTCCTACTGGCGGACAAGTTATACTTTTGCCAGTAGAAATCCGCTATGTAAAATAAATAATACAGTGTAATATGTATATTAATAACTATGTTATTTTGCTTTTGAGAACTTGTATTTTGATTTTGTATTGTGTACGTTTTTGTGGAATAAATTTGAATTTGAATTCAGGAACAGCTGATTTTATCGGCTATACTGAGCATGTAAATGGAATGGTGATTCTCCTGTATTACAGGACTTGTAACTTTTATGAAACAGGCCCCTGGATACTGGGATAGTTTCCGAATTGTAATGACTTTAATTGATTATTCTTTTTATATATTCCCTTCAAAATATCAATGAAAATAACGAGAACAACCGGAGTAAACCTGTAGAGAAGAATTGATATAACATGCTCCTGTGAAATAATAATTTTTACTAGTAGTTCTGGGAACAGTAGACCTCACGCAGTATTCTCATCCACAAGTACCTAATTGAAACTAAAGACCTAAGGAAATACAGAAATAGACTGGCTTCTCCACACATCTGTGTAATCACTTGTCAGCTGATTTATGATGAATAATTCTATAGTCTGATTTTTACTCTAATATTGGCGTATGAAGGAGGCTCCTTTTTCCTTTTATATTATCCTTGAAATGCAAAATTTCCAAAAACCTTGTATGTCGACGCGCAATTAAAAAAAGAACATACCTGTCAAATTTCATGAAAATCTATTACCGCGTTTCGCCGTAAATGCGCAACATATAAACATATAAACATTTAAACATTAAGAGAAATGCCAAGCCGTCGACTTCAATCTTAGACTTCACTTCTCTCGGTCAATTAAAATTAGTTCTTTTTTTGACATTTCAAGTCTCTTCAATTCTAGAGAAGAATTAATTTAAATGGACGAATATCTAAATTATCAAATGTACACACATGACAGTGACATTTAAGGATGCAAATTGAACATTAAACATCATTACATAGAATTTATTAATAAATGCACTTCACAATAGAATTAAATAAACGGCATAATTGATTTTGATGAGTCCTATCATAGAGAAACGATAGCATAAGTAGATATCCCATGGTATATAGGGCGTTTATGTCGCCACTTTTACTGTTATCCCAAGCCGATAGTTCACGCAGTTCTTTCCTATGCAGCTGTGTGATGCTGGTAGTCTCTCAAATTGTGCCGTTCATACACTGTCACCCCAACAGAACAGTAAAAATTGACAATAATCGACAGTAATCGGCTTCAGATAACAGTAAAAGTTGCGACATAAATTCCCTATACCATGGAATATCTACTTACGCTATTGTTTCTCTATGGTCCTATTATACTGGTGGACTTGTAAACATATTAATGAAACATTCTCTTGATGAAAGTAGGTGACTACTGAAGTTGTGATCCATCAAATAATTCAACAGACACAGAAGATGTAAGAGCAGGATGAAACCTTTTCAAGTAAATCATAATAGAATGTTGGAATCTCATTATCCTGGATATTGGAATAATTTCCTTAAAGTGTTTCTTAATGCACCGAGATCGCCAACATTTTGTCACCAGCTATTGACTTTTTTACCACAAATCGACTTCACGAGGGTGCTGAGTGCCCTTCGAGAGAGCTTTGACTGAGCTTCAACTCAGCTACCATCCTGACGTGTGCAGCATACTAAGGCAATTTCTAAGCTGTTCTGCTGCACTAGATAACCATACAAAAAACTAAGTGTTATAATGTATATCTTTGTAACTCACTTTTTTGTTCAAATAAAATAAATAATTGTAATAGATTCTATTAATTCATGTTGTTTTATTTTCTTACAGATATTTACGATTTTATTCTTGTACGGGATAATAACACAAACGATACTGAGTATTTGAAAAAAGAATTTATCAAGGACACCCTTAAATTCAGTGGTAAGTCTTCAACTTGTTTGCATCCTAAGATAAAAATTGGGTAAAAATGTTGTTATCAATATTGGTATTCAAGAATATAAAAGATGTCATTTTTAATTATTATTTTTGATGTAGGAGTTCCGTTATTTCAAATTAACAATTATTTTTAAACGAAATTCCAAAGTATTAAAAATAATTATTAATTAATTAGCATTTGAACAAATGCAACTTCTAATTTACTTTCATCTGTTATTTCAAATTCTTTATAAATCTTTAGCAAAAAAATATACCTGGGATGTTTGTATGTTCAGTGCGCTAACCATTAGACGCTGAGACGCTTGTGAATGTGATAAAATTTGTTGTACTGTATTTCAAGCATTGTTGTCCAGTCCACGCAACAGAGTGCCACAAAATATTTTGATTGAATGTTTCAAAGGCTTGAATCTGCCAAAATTATAATTATATATATAATAAAATTATATTATTATTTAATTAATTATGAAAAATCAAGAAGAAAGATTAAAATTTGGGTTTCAAGTTGCATAAATTGAATTTTAGGAAACTAAAATTATGTAAAATGTGGTATTCCAATTCAGTTGGAAATCTAAGTTTAGCTAAGCTATATGTAAAAGCTATAGCTTTTAGTTAAGCTATATGTAAATTGTGGTATTCCAATTCAGTTCGAAATCTAAGTTTTCTTAAGGTGCGTACAGATATACGCGCCGCGAACATGAGCAATTCACTTTTAATCAGCTGATTATATCTGTATTTTTACAGAAACGGTAAGATACAGATATAAAAAGCCTGGCATCAGCTGATTAAAATTGAATTGCTCATGTTCGCGGCCAAGCTTCTTATATCTGTATCTTACAGTTTCTGTAAAAATACAGATATAGTCAGCTGATTAAAAGTGAACTGCTCATGTTCGCGGCGCGTATATCTGCACGCACCTTTAGATTTCGAGCTAGAAATCTTTGCTAAGAATTGATTATAAAAACAGTATAATCGTCTCTTATCATGTAGACGTTGTTTTTTCAAGGAATCGATGATACAACTGGAGCCGTAACGGATACTTTTCAAGACAAATATTTCAAGGATGATGAAGTTGGCAATTTTACAGCTATGATACCAGGCCTCATTGATGTAAGAAAATACTTATTCCTGATCATATTATATGTACTATTATAGCAGGAGGTACTTCCATAGAGTAAGGATAAGCGTAAGTCTTAGGTCTTACATGATCTCAAGTCTATATCTTTAGATGTTAGGTATAGATTTTTAAGGTCTTAAAGATCTTAACTCTATTTGTTTGTCTCTGGTACTTCATACAACAGGTATCAGCACCACTTTTGTTCATGCTTTGCAATCTGTAAGTAGGCTAATTTATAGTTTCTTGTTCTGAGTAAATGATTGCGGCGGAGTCCCAAACAATTGGGAGTTGATAGAAGATAACTGTAACAAAACTTCTACACCTAATGAGGTTTAATTATTCAAATCATTCTTCAAAATTTTCTGAAATAACTCAATTTATTCAAAGTGCGGTGATATTAAGTGCAATATTTGACTATAGTTTGGTATTTTAATCATTCTAAATTCAAAATTTGTAGCTCATATATTTTTGGACAGAACTTTGAACTTCAACTTTTCCTCAGTAAGAACGTAACCTATTTTTTCGGACATTTTATTATTTATCAAAATTTGGGAACAGAATAGTTTTGGGCTATGCCTGTTGTTCTATCCCGGTCATATTCATATGATTTGTAATTATATAAACAAATAAATAAATAAATATATTAGAGATTTATCACGAGGAAAAAAATATTCCAGAAAATGAACGTGAACTCATTTTTTGAACAGATTGAAACATATTGATTAGTTGTAAAATTATCCTAGTGCAAGCAGTAATAACACTATATTATAATGATCACCGGCTACTCAGTGGGTATAACTAGATACTAAGGACCGGTTTCAGAGCTCGGAATTTAGCCAAGTTCTAAACTTTAAACAGCTAGAGTCAGAAAAATTGCTTTACGAAACGGGGCGTAGTCGCAGTCCACGTTTAAATTTAATTTCGAAAAACAAGAAAATTGAACACAAAATAAAATAGTGTAAAGTTTCAGCTATTTCAAATAATATAGGAATGTTTAATTTCGTCAAGGAAAAACGTTTTCAATCATGGGGAAATAAGGATTATCAAAAAAACTGTGACTATTTCCATTTCGGAAAGCCAATTTTCTGACTCCAGCTGTTTAAAGTCTGGAACTTGGCTAAATCCCGAGCTCGGAAACCGGTCCTAAATCTGACCAATAATAGGAGTGAAATTTTGGAATTGTATTGCAATGAATCGCTCTTGCACAGTGGAAATGAGTTTTATATTTATCAAGTGTTAGTGTATTGTTTTCGAAAATAGATTCTCTAACTTTGAATTTCCAGATTTGTGGAGTTACATTATTAAAAGCATGTCTGCTGCAACAAATTAGACACAACAGGCAATTACAACCGAGCTATTTGTATTCGTTCAATTATAAGGGTCATCTTACAAAATTTGGGTATGGAGAAGAGGTCAACTATCCCTTTGGCGGAGGTAATAATTTCGTTACAATGATATTAATTTAATCGTATTGGTAAAGTTTTTCCCTTACTATCCTCTACTGAAATATGTTACGGAAATAAACGTATTTTCTTTAAAGAGTTGAACACTACCAGAAACGTTTAAATGGATTATAATATTTGATTCTGATTTTCCATTTTAGCATCTAAAGCACGAAATATACCTGTAATACTCGTATTATTGTATAATACAGTATCTATTCATAACAGAAGGCCAGCAAACCGGAGTAAACAGCTGCGACCACCGCAATGTCTATGACGTGTTTACTACAGTTGTGTGTTCTACTGCAGAGTGTGATAGGTACTAAATTGTACAATAATATTGCAGGTCTATGGGCCGCTTAATCCTTTTCAGCCTATATTGAGGAAATACAAATATATCAAGTCAAGGTTCTGACTCTGTACAGTTTGTTGTAAATCTGCAATCATGAAGTTGTAAATACGTCAAAACATCTAAAAATGTATCCTATACTATTAAACGAGCAACTTCAGTTTATATGTTTGTATTTCACCGGATCTCGAAAACGGCTCTAACGATTCTCACGAAATTCAGAACATAGTAGGTTTATAATATAAAGATTCGATTGCACTAGGTCTCATCCCTGTGAAAACTCGCTGAAGGACCTAAAATGATAATTATTATTAATCCTTGGGAAAACAGCTGATAATAATTATTTAGTCGTCTGTTGGTGATGGAAGTGAGTGAGCGAGTTCATGTGTGTGGGACTGTGTCAAAATTATGACTCAGCTATTGAACTTTTATAATCATTTAATCAAGTACTTAGTGCCGGTTGCAAAAAAGCCGGATTATTTTCAATCCTGATTAATTCCAGTAGATCCATCTTTTTGAAATGGTCTTCTTCGATTTGGTTCACGTGAAGTTAATCAGGATTAAAATTTAACCGGCTTTTGTGCAACTGGGCCTTTGTGAGGGAAACTATTGCATTCCTCTGGGAACTAATCTAAATTTACTGTGATTAGATAGAACATTTCTGTATGAATGTTATTATAATTTCTTCTTTCGTAATAATTTTTTTATGCTTTTGTACTCCAGAACGAAGGATATTGTTCATAATGTTGTAAAGATTTCCAAACATCTTAACATTTATATTATTGTTTTTGCTCTATCTGCTGTCACACTGTTAGTAATATGGATGATTCATTCAATTACTCTTTTTGGAAAATAATTACGTTATATATAAAATAATAACTAAAATAATAGTTAAGATTTTTGACAAAATTAAGTAATAACATTAACGATTGTTAATCATATTTATTTGTTTACAGGGGTTGCTCACTCAGATGATTTGATCTACCTTTTTCCTCACCCCAAAGGTGAACTGAAGCCTCATGAGGTGGAAGTCGCTAAAACAGTAGTGAAAATTTGGACCAGTTTTGCAATTGATGGGTAAGGAGAAATTCTTTAAAGAATAGTATTTATTTCAATTGAGATCATATTTGTCATACGTTTATTATCGCTATCTATATTCTACCCAAAGTATCTCATCTTGTAAATTACCTCTTTTAGGTCTATGTACTTCTCCAAGATAGAAGGTACCAAATGTCAAGTCTGTATTAATTTCAATTTATGTTTAATTACGTACGGGTACTAGTACCCTTTTTCATTTTCTTTTAGATACCATTAGTTTTGGCTATTATCAAATAATGTCAGGAATCAAAATATCAAAAATAATTTAGACACATTATAATCTCAAAATCATTGTTTCAAAATATATTATTTTGACACGTGATTGGCCGAAACAAGTAGTATCTAAAAGAACATTAAAACAGGACGCTAGTAATTCTATGTCATTAAAATTTCAAGTTGCCCTATTGAAATTAATGAAAAATATGGATTAATTTATGTATTTATCACAAGTGAAAATGCATAATGAAAGGACACGTTTGTAGTCGTAATAGTTCAATGACTGAGCTACTGAACTCAATAGCTCTTGTTGACCGAGCGAAGTGAGGTTCAAGATTCAAGTCGACGGTTTTGCATTTCTCTTTTGTTTAAATGTTTATATTTATGTTTTTATGTTACGCATTTACAGCGAAACGCAGCAATAGATTTTCATGAAATTTGACAAGTATGTTCCTTTTTGAATTTCGCGTCGACGTATACATACGGTTTTTTGAAATTTTGCATTTTAAGGATAATACAAGAGGAAAACGAGTCTCCTTTGAACGCCAATATTACCGTAAAAATCAGACTTTAGAATTATTCATCATAAATCAGCTGTCTAGTGGACTATAATACAACCCGTTCAAAAACATCGAACATCTTGAAAATGTATCTTTCCATCAACGTTGTACACTCAGCGCTCACACTCACATTCGACACGTCACGGTACGATAGGATAGAAAGCTCCATGTTTATTTAGGATTTTTCTAGACATTTTAAATTGATAAATTATTTACTAGTAGTTCTGTGAACAGTAGACCTCACGCAGTATTCTCATCCACAAGTACCTGATTGAAACTATAAACCTTATGGAAATACAGCAATAGACTGGCTTCTCCACACATCTGTGTAATCACTTGTCTGCTGATTTATGATGAATAATTCTATATTCTGATTTTTACTCTAATATTGGCGTATGAAGGAGGCTCCTTTTTCCTTTTATATTATCCTTGAAATGCAAAATTTCCAAAAAACCTTGTATATACGTCGATGCGCAATTAAAAAAGGAACATACCTGTCAAATTTCATGAAAATCTATTACTGTGTTTCGCCGTAAATGCGCAACATATAAACATTAAGAGAAATGCTAAACCGTCGACTTGAATCGTAGACCTCACTTCGCTCGGTCAATAAATTTTTGAGAAAACAACAACAGATCAATGTAGCTTACTGAGCGCAAGGTCTACTGTTCACAGAACTACTAGTATTTTTGGAGGAAAGTATAAAGTGTGAGTGAAACGGGCTAAAATGATTTTGAAAATTGGTACTGTAATGTCTTAGTGAATACAAAAACTATGAATCAGTGACAGAAAACTTGAGTAGGGTTACAGGGACATGATGAATCCTAGTCGAAGCGTTCTTGAAAATGTTAAGAATCCTCATTCAAGTTACTTTTGTATTTTTCTTAATCGTGAATAGAGCTCAAAACTTTCATTTTCACGTGCAACCTGAAATGTCAGGGTTCAATTCAAGCAACCAGAGCTCATAGATAGATTTGAGTGATTTAATAACTGTTTGAATTTAGTGATACTGTGATTTCAGACAGCCGTACGTGAATGATGATGTTGAGTGGCTTCCGATGAGCACCGCCAATGGTCCCTACTTGAGGATAGCACTGCCAAGCCAGCTCAAAGAAAATTTCATGCACGAATACAACATAACAGTGACGGAAGGCTACGATGACATAGAGGACATGTATCGAACATCTGACGGCCAAAACTTACGAGCTTTCAATTTGGGTCTCTCACTCACAATCCTCTTATTAAGCCTGCGATTTCTCTGATGGTACTAGGGCGACTATTATAGAGTGAATTTTAGGCGAATCAATGCTTTGACCAATCACTTTATGAACGACGCTTGGAAACGGCTGAAGATCATAAGTGACTAATAGATGTAATTTTTAGTGTGATCATGGAGTATATGAATGGTGCAAGTTAATTTAAAACTATAATGTAGCATGCAACAATGATTGAATCTTTTTAAATTTACGGGATACGTATTGATACCGTTCAAACTCAATACAATTTAATTTTATATTGAATCAGTAAATATTTAATAATCATTAACTTATAGATTTAGAAAAATAGTCTTTGAACGATCATTTTTTAATCACTACAGAGGACTTTGATCTGCAATTCAATGATTAGAAAGTTTTTTGTGACGTGTAAAGAGAATCTCAATAATTTACTATCTTATAATAAAAATCCACTGTTATGATACAAAAGAAATGCTGTAAATTTTAGAATAAATTGATTTTTCTATTAAATTTTCAATGTTATTACCCAATCCATTATGCCCATTTGATGAATAAAATTATTGGTTGATGAAATAAATTATGAGAACATGACTAAATTGTTTGAAAGCAGAGCAAGTGCTGATGAATTGAATGGTTTGTTTCCAGCCAATGGGCTAGACTGTAAAGTTTCAAGGGGTATAGTGAGTCCTTTATTGTTAGCTGTTATTTTAATATTTATTTTATTTATTTATTCATATACAAATAAAATCCAGGTAAAAACAACATGCATTCGCCCAAAACTGCTCTAAACCTTAATTTGGAATACACAGTCTGGAGGTTATGTAAAAATTATAACTTAATTCACACACTATTTTGAGGGCAAAAAAATGTATCTACTACAATTTTGAATTTATCAGCTAAATTAATTTCAAAATACAAATCCAAACAAAAATATTCCTTCACAATCGCCAAAAATATTAAAAATTTTACTTAGATCCACAATTATTTATAGCCTACTCATGTAAACATTGATATAGATTCATATCTTTGATCAGGTAAACTAGTTTTCTAAAGTGGCCCTTCTCTGCACTGTGTGATCAATATATTAAAGAGAGATCTGCAAAAGAAGGCAGAATCATTTTCAGGCTAGACTTTCAGGAGAAGAGCTTTAAAACACGTCAAAAAACTATACCGTACCAGCTGAGTATTTTATATAGGATCTCACTCACCTCTTACTTTTATGATCAAACTCTATTTGCGAAGGATGCAGTACAGCCTTCCTAAAGAAACTAGAGGCTGCTATCTCACTCTGATGTTTCCATTTTATAGACTAAACTAGCCGTCAGACTCGCTTCGCTTGCTATATCCGTCTAGCCAGGGGGCTCGGCCACCTGGACCCCCGACTGGATCGTTCAAAAATGATATCACCGGGCTCGCTTCGCTCGCCAAAAACGCAGATTTTGGGCGTATCTTTGGCGTTATTTCAAATTCCTTCTAACACAACATTATTACACCCTAGCTTAGCTTCTGTACTAAATCTGAACAATTTCTGTTCATTTGTTCTCGATAAATCTGAGAAAAAGCAAAAACCGCTAATTTTGGGCGTATCTTAGACGTTATTGCAAATTCCTTCTAACAAAACATTATTACACCCTAGCTGAGCTTCTGCACTAAATTTGAACATTTTCTGTTCATTTGTTCTCGATAAAGCTGAGAAAACGCTGGAAAACGCAGATTTTGGGCGTATCTTTGGAAAATTTTCCAAATCCGTTCTTAGTGCGCCTCTAAAGGGCCAACTGAACATACCTACCAAATTTGAACGTTTTTGGTCCGGTAGATTTCTAGTTCAGCGAGTGAGTGAGTCAGGCAGTCAGTGAGTGAGTGCCATTTCGCTTTTATATAATTATATAAATATTTTGGAGAAGACGCCGCATTATGAGTCAAGCCACTACCACCTAGATTAAATAAATGTAAATTTAGGTGTTAGTGGTCAAGCACCTTGTATTTTTAACCAACTTGATCAGGATTTGATCATCTAGGACCTTTGACCATCAATCGAAACTAGTTCGAGAGATCACACAATAAGTTTGCCAATGTCATCACGACTACGTGTCTCCTGAAGAAGGTGGGCAAATAGAGCAAAACAAGCAAAAATTTAGCAAAAAAAAACCGTATTTTAATCAGGATATTCAGATAGGTTATTGAAACATACTCACTTAATATTTACACATGATTATGGCATCTATTAATGCTTTCTTTTGGACTTGATTTGTTGCCGCCGTTGTTTGCCAGGCCGTTTGTTCTGCACTTTGCCTTTGTTAGGTGGCCCGCGATGGCTGCCCTTGCCTTTGGCGTTGCCGCCATCAAAGTCGCCGGCTGCACTTTCTCTAGTGTTGCGCTTCAATCCTCTTTTCTTACCGCCAAACCCGAACTTACTGTCTTTATGCTTCCTTTTCAATTGCGACCTGAAATTAGTATTCAATAACATGAATCAAAGCTAATTGAAAGTTATTTCAGTCACATATTTCATAGTTATTTGTATATCTAGAGTGAAAAATGCCACTTTTTCTCCCTGAAGGGAAAGATTGATGCCCGAGGCGAAGCCGAGCTCGCATCAGTGAGCATCAATCTTTCCCTTCAGGGAGAAAAAGTGGCATTTTTCACTCGTGATATACACAACATTTTTCCTCCACCTACATTTTTATAAAATCTGAAAATAAAGTAATTTAAAAAGAAACTTACGTGACCAGTAACAATGTGTTACAACATAACCTAAAAAGTAAACACCTGGCTTGTAATCACAGTTCACCATCGACAGTGCTATGCGCTATCTGTCGGCAAAAGTTGTAACAACAATGGCCGACTCAACTACACCTATGATGAAGTTCCCGTTTCAAATTTGATTAGTTAATGAGGAATAATCGTTGGCTGGTATTTTGAATAACATGGAATATAAAAAAATATTTATACATTTTTATAGTATACTGATATGAAGTTTGTAATAATTTTAGCATACAAACATATATTTCATATATTGATCAAATGTCTGGTTGAGTTATTGAATTTAGTTGGTTTAATGACTACTCTATATGCTTCCTATGCTTAGACCTTCTAACCTATTTCAAATGTAAGTTTTTAAAATAGAGACGCTTCCCATGTTATTTAAATGGAGTTTTTCCTCCCGAGAGCGAAAAAGTGACACTTTAGTATTATGTTCCAGGGAGTGAAGTAAGCGACTTTAGACAGTAAGTGGAGGAAAAATAATTTGATAGATAGAATAGTCACATATTTCAAATAACTTGATAGATTTTCTAGTTGCTTTGATGATCATCCAAAACTTGTATGTTGATTCTACAAAATAATAAACGTTTTTAGTGTTAAACAGAACTACAATGTGATCGAACCAGCTTTGCAATTTTATTTATTTATGTCATTGACAATTACAAATCATAATTATAATAAATATACTATGATTGGGAGAAGACAACAGGCATAGCCCAAAACTGTCTTCTCCCAAATTTTTACAAATAAAAGTTTCAAAAAAGAATAAGGTTAAGATTTCACTTTCACTTCAAAAAGTCCAATTTCCACTTAAAAACTAATGACTAAGCTAAAAATTTTGAATGATATTCAAAACGCCTGGTCACGTTACAGAGATCATCTCATTGAATCACACACGCACAAGCTAAACACTCATGCGGGCATCATCCGCAATAGAAAAAGTCAGTGGGAAAAGTCATGCAGTTAAAGTCTGTGAGATATTACTTTTAACATGAAGAGGAGAGGAGAAACCTCATTTCTCCTTCCACAGTTTGTAGCATAGCCAGAGACGGTCATCCTGCGCACATTTGGATGCGCCGTGTCATTTCGCTTTACGTTCTTTTGATGAACACATCTCCGTAATCACACAAACCAATATACTTGCTGACCAGTAAACAATTTTGGAACAATGCCAGGCAATAGCTGGAGGGGAGTGTTGGCGCGACGCGTTAGAATGCTGCTAGGTAGTGGGAGTGATTAGTGGAGGATAGAGCATCGGACCTCTCCGTCTTCGAGAAAGAGCCGTGTTAAAAGTAATACCTCACAGACGTTAGTTGAATTGCCAATTTTCATATTTCATATACAGCCTTGTATTGTATAGTAGATAGCTTGACTCAAGTTATCCCGGTGTTGATTCTTGCTAATGAATAATAATGAATGATGAATTTATTGCCAAATACAAGAAATATTTTTACAAATAAAATAATCATCAAATTACAATAGTAATTAAAATAGTTATTAATATTTTAGGATACGAAATAAGAGAACAAAATTAATGGTTAATCCTAGTGACTAGTTTTAATGGAAGTAATAATAATAATAAAAAAATTACAATAGTTTTCGGCTTGACTGGAAAAAGAAGCATGAGCTCCAGCCACTAGTTCTAAAAATAAGAAATAGGTTTTTTAACCTAATAACAGCAGTGCAAATGATACAATTCTGTTGATGGATGATATAATCTATGGATGTTGAATTTATCAATAATCAAGTACTTGATAAACAAAATATAGATGCACAGAAAAATAATATAAAAATTGTCGAGTTTTAATAGTTTTTACACAATTAATATTGCGAAAAATTGGTGGTTCAGCCAACTCAATTCTCAATTTTAAAATAATAGTTTTGTTTTACCCACGATTTTATTAATCTCAATTTGGTTTTTTGTTATTTTATCCTTAATAAAGTCTTCCGAAATTTTATTTATTAGTTTATTACTCTGATATTCAAATTGGTGTTTACTAGATGTTAATGAAGTAAAATTAATATTGAAAGCATTTACTACAGTTGGCCGTATATTATAAGGGATTGTGTGACGGGTGAATTGATGTGTATTTAATAATGATCAATTATATTTTATTCATCAAGAAAATCTATTTTTCATGATTTAGGTACCAATAAATTTTGCATAATTGAGATTGAATATTTTAGTAGTTCATTATATTCCTACATAGTCTGAAAACAATTTGGCAACGGAGCAGAATTGGAAAAGGATAGAGCTATATGCTTTGTCTAATGACAGACAAGGATAGCAAACCAATTTTAAGCAGGTGGATGGAAAATAGATTTCTAGAGGAGCGTATCAACAATCAGTCAATCGTCAAACGCTAACCCGATTGGCCAGTGGGAGAGCATTTCGAGGTTGAGTGGTAGAGAGGACTTAAAAGTCCTAACTCCGCCTAATAAAGAATTTTTCATTTTCATTTCATCCTGTCTTGTCGTGTCGTGTCGGCGAGAAGTCGGTAAGTGTGAAAACTATTGGCTGGGGTTAATAGATGTGGTTGAATTATGGAGTTTCCAAGAGAGATATGTTTTCTATTGCTGCATCAAATTTTCCTTAATTTCAACATTTTCTACTTTTTTATTAATTCGTCATGAGTCTAATCGATTAGACCTGATTGATAAAAGTAAATGATTTTAGTTCTAGATCAGCGAAAATATTTCACAGCAAATCTACTGTAGTGTAGGGTGTTTATAAATGTGTATCGGGGTCTCAACTCTTTATAATAATTTTGCATTCAAAATTACAGTTTTAAGTGAGAACAGTTCTAAGTGATCAAGAAAGAAAGTACGGTAACTCAGAACGTTTTGTTTGTGCACCAAGGCACATTCAAAAGTTGGATGAACGTCACTGTTCCTGATCGCTGGACAGACCATAAGACTTATTATTACAGTTTTATGCGAAGAATAGCCCATTTAAAAAAAAAGTACTACTATACTGAAATAAAAAGTAAACAAGGCTTTATAAACCATATTGAGGCTAGCTGCTGCAATACATCAAGAAATCGTGTCCTGATATACTTCTATAGACTGTTCTAGTTGCTCTTTCATTTGACATATCATTTATATTTATAAGTTTAATGTAAAAAAATAATAGAGTTAAAATCCCAAAATTCGTTCACAAACACCCTGAATATATTATTCAAACAGATTGCCTGAATGAATCATCAAACGTTCTAATTCTAATACTAAATTAACGTCAAGCGTAGAGTAATAACGGAAAAATATAAAAACTTGCAAATTGAGAATCTCACCTGTTGGAAGGTTTATTTTTATTGTCTAAGAAATCTAAATCTTTGCGAATGCCTTTCCTGAATTTCTTCACCTCATCCAACATCGATTTCTTCTCATTCTGTTTCTTCAATCTGTTTTCGGCTTGAATTTTCTTGCTCATCTTTCTCTGCTCACGTATTTTTCTAACTTTTTCTATCCTTTCCTTGGCTGCTTGTGTTTTAACCAACATAGAGCGAATCTGCAAATTAACAGAACATAATTACAGTATCTCAATTTGTTGAATCGACATACAAATTACGGGAAACTGCTAAAGAATCATCTATAAATCAAGATAAGTCAAAACGACAGTAAGTAAATGGATGTAGAAATGCACGGTGGTATAATAGTATTTATTTATGTTACAAATGACACTGATATAATAACATTGGTAGATGTTATACTAACATTAGTATATTATATTGTTATCAGTATATTATCTTTTAGTAGATAAAATACTAAGGCAATCTTTATGTAATAACATTGGTAGATGTTATACTAACATTAGTATATTATATTGTTATCAGTATATTATCATTTAGTAGATAAAATACTAAGGCAATCTTTGTGTTATTTTTTTCTTCCAAATTTAGGTGATTACACTGTCCAAAATAAGGTTATTCCACGCACACTTTCTAGACAATTTTATTCCAAAATTAACTTGCAAACTATGCATTTTGAATATAAGATGGATTAAATTGATAAATGAATTGAAGTATAAATATAAATTGTTATAAGCCGCCTAAGATAAAACTAGGTAATATGTGTGTTATATACATCACTTTGACCGTGATAACCATAGAGAAACAATAGCGTAAGTGATATCCCATAGTATAGGGCGTTTATGTCGCAACTTTTACTGTTATCTCAAGCCGATTACTGCTGATTATTGTCGAATTTTACTGTTTTGTTGGGGAGAGAGTGTATGAGCGGCACAATATGAGAGACTACCAGTGTCACACAGCTTCACAGGAAAGAATTACATGAACTATCGACTTGAGATAACAGTAAGAGTTGCGACATAAACGCCCTATACCATGGGATATCAACTTATGCTATTGTTTCTCTATGGTTATAACTAATTTAAATACAAAATGAAATAAAATTCCAAACCTTGTACACAGAACAATAATACATGCATACATGGTGATTGAATCCACCTTTGAAATTCGTAGGAAAATAACGACAAAAGGCTTCAAATATTCACTACATGATAGATCTTTCAGTTTTTGAGATTTTTACAATATATATTTTATTCACAGATGTCTTTAACTCTTTGTAATGTCTTTGCCAGCAATGATAGCCGAGACGACTAAGGCGTTGCACCCTTCGTCTTCTAGCGCTACCTGGTCGTGGGTTTGAATCCCGCCGTTAGGCATAAACGTTTGATCATCTTATGAAATCACTCTCTCACTTTCCATGATTCATACACAAGCAACAAGCTCATGTAGATATCATCCGCAATAAAAAACCTAATTGTAGATAATTGTTTACGATATGCGATGTTAAGAATAAGAATAATAATTTTATTCCTTCAATGCATAACAATGCTATCGGAAACGTCAATTTGATAATAATACCGTACATAACTTCAGGTTTCAATCTCACAATAATTAAATGTACATAACATAATATAATAATTTATCTATACAAGGTATATTTCAATAAAATAATAAAACTTGTTGAAATGTTGAACACAATAATTAGTTCGAAATAGGCACTAAAACATCAATAAATAATCATTTTCACTAGTGAAAGGAATTTACAGATTAGTATCTGTGATTCTAAATTCAATGACTTGAAATGATCAAGCTGAAAGTTCAACAACAAAATAAACCTTCACAGGACGCTGTACTAGAATACTTATATTTTCATCGATAGTTTTGGTTTGCATAAGGCTTTTATCTAACGTACGATAAGAAACAAATTCTTGGAATACAAACTTTTTGCATATGCTCATCGGTTTTAGCCATTTCAGCGAAAAAGTCGTCGGGCCTCCTGGTTGGCACTCCCAGAGACTTCAATCGACCGATGCCTTCAATAACAGCCGCCTGCGCTTGTCTGTGAAACAACGACTCCCTCTTGAACTCATCCAGCTGGCTGCTGCCGTCTGAATTCAACTCATTCTTTCCTGTTTCCTCCTCTATCTGCAATTTGAAATGAGAATTCGAATTACAAACGCACGAATTTGACAATTCTCATGCTCTGTTAAGAGTCTGCTCTGGGAAGCTAAACAAAACAAACAAATGAAAGTTTACCAACTAATTTCAGTCCTACTACATGGAAGGAGAATCTCAAGTTTTTACATGAATTCATTCAACTCAAAATAGAAAAAACTTTGAAGTAATTTGACATCTGATCATATTTACAGTGTTCAAGGAATTCGAAACACAAATGAAAGTTTACCTACTAATTTCAGGCCGCATAGAAGACTCCAGCTTTTAGAGAATCTTAGGGCCGGTTTCCGAGCTCGGGATTTGGCTAAGTTCTAGACTTTAAACAGCTGGAGTCAGAAAATTGGCTTTCCAAAACGGGGCGTAGTCGCAGTTTTTATAACAGTAGTCTCAGTTTTTATTTTCTCATTTCTATAATTGGAAAAGTTTTTCCTTGACGAAATTAAACATTTCTAAATAATTCAAAATAGCTGAAGCTTTACACTATCTTCTCTTTATTTTATTTTGTGTTTAATTTTCTAGTTCTTTGAAATTTAATTCGAACGTGACTATGACAATGACTACGACTACGCCTCGTTTCGGAAAGCCAATTTTCTGACTCCAGCTGTTCAAAGTCTAGAACTTAGCTAAATCCCGAGCTCGGAAACCAGCCCTTAAAGTTTTACATGAATTCACTCAACTCAAAATAGAAAGGACTTTAAAGCAATTTTACAACTGATCGTACTTACATTGTTCAAGGAATGCTATTATTGAATGATATTGATCTGTCCTCTCATGTTTGATTTATTAATATCCGATGATAGGCTATATTAGATTACAAATATTTGACGTATATACTGTATAATTGAAAAGTTAGTTTATTTATTTATTTGTTGATACAATTATTACAAATCATATAAATATTATTGGGAAGGAACAACAGGCTTGGCCAAAAACTATTCCATTCCCAAATTTTGATCACTCCGTGTTTCGGATGGACACGTTAAGCCATCGGTCCCGGCTGCCTAAAAAGCAGTCGTTAGGTTATGTCAGAGGCCCTGAAATTGATCAGTTGCGACCTGAAAACTGTGACACCAGACCTGAGCTAGCCAGGTCACTCGATATTATAATAATTAATAACATGTCCAAAAAATAAGTATTCCCAAATTTTGATAATCGATAACATGTCCAAAAAATAGGTTATGTTTCTACTGTAAAAAGTTCAAGTTAAATTTTCGTCCAAAAATATATATGAGTTAGTTCATATCCAAAATATATATCCAAATTTTAGTTCAATAAAAGCTAGTATGTAATGGATAATTAGTTGATAAAGCATGTGCCATCTGCACAAAAAGCGTACACGATAGCTACAATAAATATGTGGTTATGTTGATGGATAGATAATACATATATAATTTTTGTGAAGTCAGCTACGTGAGGAAAATCAGGTGTGTTGTGCTAGCTCAAATAAACTACTGCGTTTTCTCAGTTCCCCACAAAACACTCAATCTATATGAGTTTCATTCCAGTCGGTTGCAAACTTATTTTTCCCAAAATGTATCAGCATTAGAAACCATGAGTATGACAAGGTTACAAGAGAGAAAGAACATGCATTTTACGAGAACAGGTCTTGATTCATATTATGTGTTAGTTAATAATTGAAATAGAGAACACAACAGTATTGCTATATATTTTTGTCTCAATTTTGAATACTTTTCACATTGATCTATTAATAATTAAAATTGAATATGATTGAATCACCTGAAGAGCCATTTCTGGAGCTAGAGGGGCATATCCAGTAACTAAATCCAATCGCTCAATCCAAGGGTAATTGTTCTTTTGAATTTCTTGTAGTTTCAGTTCGAGTGCAGGCTGGAAATGATATAAAGTAATGGTTCACAATAAATTTGTCAAATTAAGGCAGCAATAAAATTATTTCTTTAATAAAAAAGTTATGCCATCAAAGAGATTCAATTTACAGCTACAACCAGAAATAAGAAGACATTCAACTCAATTAAGGGGAGCAGACCGAAAAATAACTCCATAAGCCATAATGTTAACATATGTACTTTTTTCTAGAGATCTATCCAACCGAAACACCTGAGATTTTGAACATTGAATAACATGAGATTTTTGGATTCTTCCATGAATACACTTGAATGAGCAAATGGAATGAAAAAACCTGTTGCAGCGTGATAGTAAATATTTTGTTCATATCAGTGGTTGATCGGATCCTATCATAATATGATACATCAATTTAAAGCAGACGAATTAAGCTATCGATACATGACAAAATCGACAAAAATCTATTTTTTGGTCTGCTGCCCTTAAGTCATTCTGGACATTTGGCATTCTTTTCCCTTGATCTCCCCATCAAAACATGGAACAGTTGTTTCTTAATTTTCTCCTGTCTGAAAGTGTTCCATGTCCAATTTTACCAAGCTCGGTCAAGACTTTTGAGCATGATCAAATCAGGTACGCTTTGTAAACGAGTGAATTACAACATTTGATTCTATGGCGATGTTAAGTATTTCTTTATGTAAGTTATTGCAACCTAGTAAATGGGAATTGTATTTTTTTAATATCCCTCAAATAGCTAAAAGCTATTAGAAAGGATAAGCATAAGAGATTGCTATATTGCTTGTCTCTGCTAAAAGTTAGAGGGATTAAAATACATACGAATTGCATCTATTGAGATGTGTATTGAAATAAATAAATTGAAATTGAAATAAATAGTTATTATCGATACGTAGTTCCAGTGCACACTTGTAAATCGTGCAAATCAGGTATTAGAGAATCAAAGTTGCTTGCCCTAAACACTCTTCAATTTATCTATATTGAATTTACAGTTTCAGAATGTTTTAATAACAAAATTCACAAATAGATCTATTTTCAAACTAATTACCATGTCTCCAAAAAGATGAATAATAGAAGTTAAAACAAGGATAATTCCTGCTGAATAGCAAAAGAACCTGGACAAGACTCGATCTTTCGTTTTTTATAATATCACTTGAAAAATCACAACATAGCTAATACTACACTCTTTCACTAATACTCACAATGTTATTAGCGTACTGTTTCTTCTGAGGAAGTGCATCAGCAGGAACATTCAGTCCGGGCTTCAGTAATCCTTTGGAAAATAGGTCTTGCAGCTGTAAATGAGTTAGAAATTATAATAATTATTGAAATTCAATAAGCAATATTTGTTTTTATTTGATTTTAATGAACTTGTATAAGTGTATTGACAAAAAAATAACAAATAAATCAAATAATATTTGATTATATAAAAAAATTCATCAATATCAAATATAATTCAAACTAAATAAAGTACAGTTAACTAAAAAATATTAATATTATGACAGTAGTCATAGTTCGAAGTCTGTTTCATTTTGATTGAATGAAATCCCTCCCCCTTCCAAAAAGTCACTGTCATCAGTGAAGACAAAAATGATTTTTATCAAACATCTATTAAGGTATGGGTAATTTGGCACTTTTTTCCAATTTGATGCATATCTTTTGATAAAAAAATGTCACCAAAGCTTTCAACGGCCAAAAAACACCATTCTGACACAAGTTGGGCGGTAGATTTTTCAAGGTCTCCCTCCGGTTGGAGAACTTAAAATTTAATTTGCAGCTATCAATAAAATTTTAACCCTAATTTACTTTACGAGAACCAATCAGAGAAGGCGTTTTTGAAAAGACGGCTTCTCTGATTGGTTCTCGTGAAATTAACCACATTCAAAATTTAACCGGCTTTGGAGTTATTAACCGTGATGGAGTTAACCTCCCAGTAGTCGCGCCCAATCACACGAGCAGTCGCGTGTTGTAATTTTTACTACATACAATTTTTCAAGTGTTATTTACTAAGTTTACTGCCAAAACATATTAATTAATTGTATAATTACTATTTCAATCTCATTGGATTATTATACGCCTATGAACATTTGCATGATTACCTTTTCGTAGCACAATAAGGTACATCGAGCAAAGCCAACAATTCTGTGTTATTGGTTCGTTGACAGTCTCTTTCCCCATCATTCATACTTATGCACTTTCGCGACTAAATGGCACCTAAAGACTGAACGGTTGATACTGCAACTCAGTGGATTGATGGGAAGAATGTTTTGGAATGCATAGGTGACTCATTCACTGACACCACCCCATTCAACAGTTTTGTGCAGCAATTTCAAAAACAGCGCGACTGCCCAAAGGTTAAAGACTGTCCGCCAGGCTGACTGTGTGACGCGGTTGCCTGGCTGTCTGCCTAGTTTAATAGGGGCATTAATAAAAATAATAGGTGTTAATAAAAAAAATACTTTGTAATTTTATCTTTCTATTGATAGAGAGATTATTCATTTCAAAAAAGTACTTTGGAATTTATTCGTTTTTAAAATCCAAGTA
This sequence comes from Nilaparvata lugens, assembly GCF_014356525.2. Classification (NCBI taxonomy): domain Eukaryota; kingdom Metazoa; phylum Arthropoda; class Insecta; order Hemiptera; family Delphacidae; genus Nilaparvata; species Nilaparvata lugens. Next base: position 12,218,394 of record NC_052506.1, read on the forward strand.
TTAAGTGAAAATTTATTCATAAACATTATTTATGAAACATTATTCATATAACAGATAATGTGATAATCATCTATGTTATAAGGTGCAGACTTTATAACGTGAACCGCACTAGTGCGACTACATAGCCAACGACTACATTCTAAAATACAACAATAAACTCATTTTTAATGATTATATAGGTGCTGCAAATTGAGAAAATGGTGGAAAAATGTTGTCTTAGTAAATAAACATCATAAACACAACAAGAAATGAGTCAGACTAAGACCACTGGATTTAGCTACTCATGTTTTCTAGAGATCTGTTGGACGTTAAACAATAAACTATCTGTTAAACAATGAACTCATTTTTTTAATGATTATGTAGGTGCTAAAGATGAAAAATGTTATTTTTAAAATAAAAATGGTAAACAAAACAAGAAATGAGTCAGACCACGGGAGCTAACCAACTACTCATGTTTTCTAGAGATCTGTTGGACGTTTCAACCAAGAACACAAATGACAAAACTTCTGACTTACCTCAGCATCAGAGTCTCCACTATCAAATTCTTCATCTTCTTGAACAGGAGAATGTGCTATCTTCAATTTCTTAATTTTTACCATTTTTGTAATTTTACTAGATAAACAGTCACGTGTAAATAATCCTAAATTCCTAACCTCAATCGTCAATGGAAATGGAAAATAAAAACAGACGAAATCTGGTAGAATAGACAGAACAAAGAATAGTAGAGAAGTTGACTTTGTGTGCCAATCATCACAATATTTTTTTAATTCTTATTTATTCATTTTATTTATGTGAAAATCTCTTGAAATAATACATTTTTTACATTGATTCGTACTTTTATAAAATATTTGTGAAGAAATGTCAACAAGAAGCCACAAAACGAATCATTATTAGCGCAGCCTGTCTATATGCAACCGATTCTCCGTCGTATAAGTTGAAAGAATGTGAATATTTCTGAAATCAAGCTAGCATTTTAATTAACGTTGATGCTGCTATCGGCTATCCTTATGACAAAGCAAATAGTGCTCTTCTTTTCTATCTCCGTTCAATATGGTAATTATACTTTATTAGCTGGATATTTCAATATTATTCATCATAGTTATTGACATTTTTATCAAATCATTGAATATTCTATTGATTAATACAATATAATTGATTCTTCCTAACAAAATGATCAGTTGATATAGGAGATAAGCCCAAACTTTATCAGCCATCATCTAGAGCAGACAGTAGCAAGGCTGAAAATCAGCTTGTAATAAAGTGTTGCGTCCAGACATGTTGCTCTCAGATTTGGCCTTAACAGAACAATCCAACACAAACACCCATCTATTCTTCCGGACATCATTCATTTATCGATTGCACCCGTTGCTATGGTAACCAATACACAAAGTTTATTTTCAAAATGGTTTATTGTAGTGAGTGAGTTGGAATTTGAATCATTTTTGTATAAAATGGTTCTCTATGAAGTGTTTTCTCATCCTGTATTGTACACTTATAAGGGTAGACTTTTTTCCAAGGCAACAGCTCTTATAATATTCACAACATTTTTGACATTTCTCCTTCCTCTTTTGTTTGCTTACAAAAGTCATGGTAAGGCAAGAAAAGAGAAAATCATTTAAACCATAATCTACCAACTAGAGTATAGAACACTGAAGCTGCGTTTACACCAAAGTTAATAACAAAATGGTTAGAACTTAATCCTTATATAGACTCTATTAGATTGAACATATTTTATCATACACATGATGAACATATGAGTTTGTCAAGTTCCATTCAATGTAATAGAATCTTTATGGATTAAGTTATATTAACATTTTGTTAATAACTTTGGTGTAAACCCAGCTTAAGATTCACAATTATTTATTATCTAAGTGTATAATTAATTCCATTTGTCATTTATTCTATATGGTATGCAGTATATATCTTTTGGGTTCTCCTCTATCTCTATTATAATTGTGGGCTCATAGACTTATTCACAAAAAAAAAATTAATAAGGTTTGTTGTTCATTACTGATGTTTCCTAATATTGTATTTCAAGGACACAAGGACCAGGCCATTCTTGGGAAGATCGTGTCAGTCAATACATTTTTAATATTAAAATAAAAATGGTAAACAAAACAAGAAATGTCAGACCACGGGAGCTAACCAACTACTCATGTTTTCTAGAGATCTGTTGGACGTTTCAACCAAGAACAAAAATGACAAAACTTCTGACTTACCTCAGCATCAGAGTCTCCACTATCAAATTCTTCATCTTCTTGAACAGGAGAGTGTGCTCTCTTCAATTTCTTAATTTTTACCATTTTTGTAATTTTACTAGATAAACAGTCACGTGTAAATAATCCTAAATTCCTAACCTCAATCGTCAATGGAAAATAAAAACAGACGAAATCTGGTAGAATAGACAGAACAAAGAATAGTAGAGAAGTTGACTTCTGTGTGCCAATCATCACAATATTTTTTAAATTCTTATTTATTCTCTTTATGTGAAAATCTCTTGAAATTATACATTTCTTACATTGATTCGTACTTTTATAAAATATTTGTGAAGAAATGTCAACAAGAAGCCACAAAACGAATCATTATTAGCGCAGCCTGTCTATATGCAACCGATTCTCCGTCGTATAAGTTGAAAGAATGTGAATATTTCTGAAATCAAGCTAGCATTTTAATTAACGTTGATGCTGCTATCGGCTATCCTTATGACAAAGCAAATAGTGCTCTTCTTTTCTATCTCCGTTCAATATGGTAATTATACTTTATTAGCTGGATATTTCAATATTATTCATCATAGTTATTGACATTTTTTATCAAATCATTGAATATTCTATTGATTAATACAATATAATTGATTCTTCCTAACAAAATGATCAGTTGATATAGGAGATAAGCCCAAACTTTATCAGCCATCATCTAGAGCAGACAGTAGCAAGGCTGAAAATCAGCTTGTTATAAAGTGTTGCATCCAGACATGTTGCTCTCAGATGTGGCCTTAACAGAACAATCCAACACAAACCCCCATCTATTCTTCCGGACATCATTCATTTATCGATTGCACCCGTTGCTATGGTAACCAATACACAAAGTTCATTTTCAAAATGGTTTATGGTAGTGAGTGAGTTGGAATTTGTATTATTTTTGTATAAAATGGTTCTCTATGAAGTGTTTTCTCATCCTGTATTGTACACTTATAAGGGTAGACTTTTTTCCAAGGCAACAGCTCTTATAATATTCACAACATTTTTGACATTTCTCCTTCCTCTTTTGTTTGCTTACAAAAGTCATGGTAAGGCAAGAAAAGAGAAAATCATTTAAACCATAATCTACCAACTAGAGTATAGAACACTGAAGCTGCGTTTACACCAAAGTTAATAACAAAATGGTTAGAACTTAATCCTTATATAGACTCTATTAGATTGAACATATTTTATCATACACATGATGAACATATGAGTTTGTCAAGTTCCATTCAATGTAATAGAATCTTTATGGATTAAGTTATATTAACATTTTGTTAATAACTTTGGTGTAAACCCAGCTTAAGATTCACAATTATTTATTATCTAAGTGTATAATTAAATTCCATTTGTCATTTATTCTATATGGTATGCAGTATATATCTTTTGGGTTCTCCTCTATCTCTATTATAATTGTGGGCTCATAGACTTATTCACAAAAAAAAAATTAATAAGGTTTGTTGTTCATTACTGATGTTTCCTAATATTGTATTTCAAGGACACAAGGACCAGGCCATTCTTGGGAAGATCGTGTCAGTCAATACATTTTTAATATTAAAATAAACTGGTCAAACAGACCACATACTACTTAATCACAATGGCAGTGTCACAAATCACAGGTATATTGTAGAGCAGGTATATTGTATTTATATACAGAGTGTTTCAGAAGTAGTGTCGAGAATTTTAGGGTATTGTACCTGGATGCTAGGAGACTACAAATGTCATATTTGAAGTGTCCAAAACTCAGCGGTTATCCTTATAGCTGCCATTTTGTTTTTTTCACTTAAAAATTTTTATCTCAAGAACGAAATGTTGTATTGATCTGAAATTTGGCATGAATATTTATGCTATAAAGACTCAACTATAAAAAATAAAAAAAAAATTTTTTCGTTGAAATTTTTCAAAATGGCGGCCATTTTAAATTTTTGATGGCGAATATCTCGAAAACCGTCCATTTTACAGAAAATTTACAAGAGACAAAAAAGTTAGCAAATTTTTTCACGATTCCAATGATACCTAATTTATTAAGATTGGTCGAAGAATAACAGAGAAATTAATTTTTTTCGTACTGCATGCATGACCACTTTTCACCATTTAAAGATCAATATTAATTTTTTTTTATAATTTCATGAAAACCGTTCTTATTACAGAAATATACAAGAATAACTTTCCTCCAAATTTTATTTTACATTGAAAAATATTAATTTCACTCAAATCGGTTCACTGATACTAATGCAGCAATTGCTCAAAATGCCGTCCTTCAACTTGATTACACAGTCTGCACCTTTCAATCATGGACCGTCGAACTGCTATAGAAGCATTTTCATCATCTTGAATGGCACCTGCTGCAGCAACCACTCTTGCCACAAGGTCTTCTTCGTTTTCTACTGGCGTGCTGTAAACAAGGTCTTTCATATGGCCCCAGAAAAAAAATCTAAAGGGTTGAGGTCAGGTGAACGTGCGGGCCACGGTACTGGTCCACCCCGCCCAATCCACCGCTGACGATAGGTCATGTTCAGAAAGTCCGTAACAACATTTCCGAAATGAGCAGGGGCACCATCATGTTGAAACCAAATATTATATCTGTTTGCAAGAGGCACATCTTCCAAAAGTTCTGGTAGTATGTCTCTTAAAAAAGTAATGTACGTGGGAGAATTCAGACGATTAGGAAGAATGTATGGTCCAATCACGCGATTACCTAAGATACCCGCCCAAACATTCAGCGAAAATCTATGCTGATAACCACGCACTTTGAGGATTGTCTAAGGCCCAGACGTGACTGTTGCGAGAGTTGAAGATTCCTTCTCTTGTAAAGCTGGACTCATCGGTAAATAACACATTTTCTAGAAAATTTGGTTGGATAATGTCTTGCTGAAGAAACCAACGGGCACAGTTTACTCTTGGCTCATAGTCGCGTTCAACCAATGAGTGAACTTTTTGAAAGCGGAAGGGGTGAAGTCTTTCCTTGTTTAGTACACACCACACAGAAGAAGCACTTGAATTGATTTGCTTTGCAACTGCTCTCGTACTCGTTCTAGGATTGAAATCGAATTTCTGCAATACTTCCTCTTCAAAAGCAACATTTCGAACTGCTCGAGGCCTACCAGCAATTACCCTGTTCCGTTCAAATGAACCAACTTCTCTCAGCCGATTGTGAGTTCTTGTGAACACCTTGTCGGAAGGGAGACGGCGGTTTGGAAATGCAGCTGCATACATTCTTCTTGCTTCGGTCGCATTGCCAAGAGCTGCTCCATACATGAAGTGAATATCGGTGTACTCCAGCGAACTAAATTCCATTACAATAATTAAATATTTGTGTAGAAGCAACGTAAGAAAATATTGAAACTGGAAATTTAAGATAGAAATAAGACCTAGGAAACGTGAGACTAAGAAATAGGAAGCACTACATCTGGTTCTTTACTTTTAATGAAACAACAATACTTTTACAAGACAAACATTATCATCTGAAAACCATTGTAAAATCATCTGTTGGCCCATATGGAGCCATACCGAGTTTCAAAGCTTCATCTTAAATACATCTGGAATTAAAAAATTAATATTGATCTTTAAATGGTGAAAAGTGGTCATGTATGCAGTACGAAAAAAATTAATTTCTCTGTTATTCTTCGACCAATCTTAATAAATTAGGTATCATTGGAATCGTGAAAAAATTTGCTAACTTTTTTGTCTCTTGTAAATTTTCTGTAAAATGGACGGTTTTCGAGATATTCGCCATCAAAAATTTAAAATGGCCGCCATTTTGAAAAATTTCAACGAAAATTTTTTTTTTATTTTTTATAGTTGAGTCTTTATAGCATAAATATTCATGCCAAATTTCAGATCAATACAACATTTCGTTCTTGAGATAAAAATTTTTAAGTGAAAAAAACAAAATGGCAGCTATAAGGATAACCGCTGAGTTTTGGACACTTCAAATATGACATTTGTAGTCTCCTAGCATCCAGGTACAATACCCTAAAATTCTCGACACTACTTCTGAAACACCCTGTATATTGTATTTATACTGTATTTATATATATTGTGCTATATATATATATATAGCACAGGTATATTGTATTTAAGTATTAAAGTAACATTGATGTTATACAGACTAATCAATCAGTCACATTAGACAAGGAAGACCTTCATTGGACGCACCCTCACCGACTCAGGTAAGGTGTAAAACAACCTCGGCGCCAGCACCGGAAAATAGTCCCTCACCTTCGATAAACGACAACGTGTGCCGTAGGGCACATCCAAATTTTTGCTTGATCCAACATCAACAATCGCCCGATTCTCAGCAGCCCTCTCAAATTCCTGAAAATATACCGTATATGACTCGACAGCTTCTTGCACACTGCTCCAAGAGTATGATGCTCCCAGGTCAGTTTTGAATCAATATTGAATCCAAGGAAGGTGATAGTAGGGAGGAGGTGCCTGGTTTAGATATTTGCTGCAAAGAGTACACATAACTTTTTGAGACTTTCCTTCTTTGAGAATCGAAAAGAGCCAGTCCCTGGCTTCAGCAAAGAGTTGCACCGCTTTCAATCCTGCTGCTGTGGGTACACTGTACACTACCGATGATTGAGGTATCATCTGCAAATAGTTTATTCGCCCGGTCTCTGATCAATCAGGAACAGCAAAGGCTGTTCCATTCAGTGTGGGAATCAATTTGAATGTTACCCCTCCACAAGTCTATGCCGACTTGACTCTCTGGGAAAAAAATTGACAACTTTTTTATTGCAGTACAATATTGAAATTTAACAGAAATTTGTTTTCTACAAAGACATTGACAACTTTTTTGGAGAAATCTTCAAAAAACTACAGATTTGTTCAGGCGCAGGCCTGCTAGTTTAATCTATTAGTTTTATAGTTTATATTTTTTTGTGAATACATGCAATGAATCCGTTTGTAGAACTATAGGCCTACTCCATCTGAATGAGAGTCGTAATTATGATTATGCAGGTAAAAAGCTACCCTACAGTATTCAGGGTTTCTATACAGTTTCAGGTTTTATACAGTTGAAAAGTCTCTAATTATTTCCTTCCAATTATTCACAATAGTCGTGATATATTTTTCTCTAAAATAATATTACTGATCTGTGTACAGGACTTACCCTAATATAGCCTATTGTAATTGATGATGCTCTTAGACAACTCTTAGACTTGTCATTGAGGATGAGGAGCTCTTAAACAATGAAGTTGTTATAGATCAAAAGGTCAGAAGGTGCGGTCGATCAAAGCTGGGAGAATAAGATGGTTGGGGCATATGTTGAGAATGGAAGAGTGGTGAAATGTATATGGAAGGAGAAAATATATAATGGAAGAAGAAAAGGTCGACCGAGAAATAGGAGGATGGATGATGTGGAACGCGATCTAAGGACGCTTGGAGTTCGTAACTGGAGGAGGCAGGCCGAGGATCGAGACAGGTGGAGAGGCTATGTGAGGGAGGCCAAGGGTTGTAAAGACCTGTAGAGCTGAAGAGTAAGTTGGGAGTAATTGATGATGTATTGAATAAATAATAGACAGTATAATAGCCTACCAATTTCTAATCCTTCCAATTATAAATAGCACCAGTTTGACTATTTTTAATATAATTCCAGGATTTTGGTTGAAAACAGCGTCCTACAGAGAAAAGCCGGATGTCAGTTTCAAATACGAGTACTTCTTTATGCTACATACTGAGAGGATTGTAGAGCCGATCATATGCACCTCAGTTCCAGTATTGAATAATGTATTCAAAAACAGGAACAGTTGTCCTATAATAAAAGTAAGTTCTGATGTGATTCACCAACTCTCAATCGATAGAAGCTTCCTGTAATCGCTATGAATAAATAATATGAGTCCTGTAATTTGTATAGTAACAATGCCGAGTGACCTGTCTGGCTCAGGTCTGGCGTCAGAGTTTTCAGCTCACACCTAATCAATTTCAAGACCTCTGCATGGCTTCTTTTTACGTGGCCGAGACCAACGACTTATGGCCGGGACACACATAACAGCACCGAGCCCGCGCCTCGGTACAGCCGAGTGTCGGACGTACTACGCTGAGTGAGTAAACAAATGCTTCTGTAGGGACACATACTACCGCACCGCGTCAGCACCGTCACCGTGTTTATTGCCCGAGCCGTGCCCGCGCCGTCACCGACTAGTTCAGTTTACTTTTTGACGGAGACGGTGCGGGCTCGTTTAACATAGAGAGTGTAAAACCATAGAGAAACAAACAATAGCGTAAGTAGATATCCCATGGTATAGGACATTTATGTCATAACTTTTACTGTTATCTCAAGCCTATTACTGTCAATTTTTACTGTTTTGTTGGGGTGAGAGTGTATGAACGGCACAATTTGAGAGACTACCAGCGTCACACAGCTGCATGGGAAAGAACTACGTGAACTATCGGCTCGGGATAACAGTAAAAGTTGCGACATAAACGCCCTATACCATGGGATATCTACTTACGCTATCGTTTCTCTATGGTAAAACTTATTGAAGAGATACGGAATTTTTCAGTTTTGTAAGATCAAAGTGATGAGAAATATGGTTGAACGGAAAAATAAGTTAAACCAAAAGTAAAAGTATAACCAAATAATAAGTTAAACCAAAGGTACAATTGACATAATTTATAATAAATAATAAAATAAACAAAAAAGTATAAAAGAAGGAACCCGTGACTATGTCTTAAAATTTAAAACTACGTTTAGATACATAAGGCAGAAGATAACAATTTTATTGCTGATATATATTTACAATACATGACTGATTGTGGCATTGTTATGCACCGAAATGTATATCAGCACTATGATTCTCATCTTCTGTGTCTTCAGGTACCGGTAATTAGTTTGAAATTGAAAAATATAAATTTAAATCGGATGTAACAAGCTTTAATAGTGTTATATTATTAACAATAGTTTAACACATTCAGAAATCAGACCACAGTAGCACTACAGAACTGAGACACTGCTGCCGCTCCGCTGTCGAACGGATCTCCTACCACTATACCATCACCGTGTCGAACGGATCTCCTACCACTATACCATCACCGTGTCGCGGGCATAGCTCGGGCGTAACTCGGCACAGGAACGGTGCGGTTATATGTGTCCCGACCTTTAACCTGTCCATCCGAAACACGGGAGTGGCCCGGAAAAATATCTTG